>NC_041392.1:745284778-745297381 GCF_002162155.2 Triticum dicoccoides | reverse complement strand
TATAGATTTTCTACAATAGCTTGCCACAGAACTAGTTAAGGTTTTCGACGGTGCAAAAGTTCTCAAAAATCTTGAAAAAAATACTGAACCAACACACCTATAATATAACATGATCCAACGGATGGATTGAAAAAATATGACTGCATGTGACCTGGACAAAAAAAACAAATGTTTCAATATATATTGATCCTGCAGTGAGCTGAAATGCTTGTTTTTTTCGCCGAGGACACATAAATGCATATTTTCACAATCACACCGTTTGATCATCTTATTATATTAGAGTGAGGCTCCCCTATATACACACACACACACACACATATATCATCAAATGTCTCACAACCAACACCATTAATTATTCACACATACACATGTATATACATATACAATTTCTCCTACATATGTTGCCTTGGTGCCTCTGGAGCACGATGACAAGTGGTTCATGGGGGCGGTAGCGGGTAATAGTATTCTCCTTTGGGATCTATGACCTGGTCGAGCAAAAATCCGGCTATTTCCTCTTGAAGTGCTAGTATGCGGTCCGATGGTAGGAGCTTATTCCGCACCTCTCTGAACTGTTAAGAAGGAGATCAATATGCATGTGTGTTAGTTGTGTGACTAGATATCAATAATGGTGTGAATAGTGTTCTAACAAACGTACCAAGTCCTGTTTATCAGATCTGCTCCTTTCGGACGTCATCATGCGAATGTTCTCGCAAACGTAAAATGCACACAGATTATTCCCCGGCGCCTGCTTCAGGGCCTTTACGAGAATGGAATTGAATCAGATAATGATTAATAAAGCGTGATAATTAATTAATGATATTGAAACAAGAATTAAAGAGATGGTAGCTAGCTAGTACTACTTAATTACTTACCTTTGGTCGATGCCAAAATAACTTTTTTGCCCACTTGCCTGGAGTCACCTTGATGAACTTTGCCCATGCCCTGCCGGCCGGCAAAGAAAATTAATAAATGGGTTATTAAATAGTTCATATCAGGAAATGATGAACTAATAATAGGCTGAGATATAGTTAATAATGATTGAAATTACCTGTTGACTATCCCCTTCACGATGGTGAAGTCTTTATCTTCTTTAGTTAGTGAGTCTGGTAATTCAACTTTTCCTTTCTCAACTTTAATGTCTAACAAGACCCAGTGCCAACTGCATGCGCACACGTTTGCATGTCTTAATTAAGCGAGCATGTGCATAAAATTAATCAACTACCGTAAACCGTATACACTTAATTATTAACATCTAGCTAGCTAGTAAGCAAAAACAGAATTTGTAGTACAAGACAGTGTCACTCACGGGAAGTTGTAAGGAAGTAGTATATCTTCATTGGTATTGAGGCACTTCATCAACTCTAGCATGCTTTCCTCTACACCTGCTTGATAAAATGGAAGCTTCCATATGTCCTCATTAATGGTATTTGGGTCAATGAACCCAATGCCATAGCGTCCAGATTTTTTCATTTTATACATCTTCATCCTGCATATAATACCACAGAAAAGAATATAGCGAGGATAATTATATGTAATGATTGATCAAAATTATCACTACATAACTAGCTTGAGACTTAAATTACAGAAAGGAATCACATACAGACAATAGCAACTGACGATAGACTTGTCAAGTGCGTCTTGATTGTATAACTAAAATAGTTTTGGATACTCAATGGCCAGAGCTTTCTCATGGTAATAATGCTCATGCTTGACATTCACCATGAGGGACTCTCAATTGGAAATCTTGGTAATGTTCATGTACCATTGATGCAATTCATACATTCTCGTTGGAAGGTCCTTGACCTTGTCTGGATGGACCAAAGGTTGGCCCTGGACATATTTTGTCACGACCGGTTTTCCAATAAAAATATTTATTGATAAACCAGTCTTTTGAGTCCAGTATGAGAGAAATCCTCCTCACTGGTAGACAATTTCTTGATACAATAAGCCAGTAGCATAAAATATATTACAGGGTTGAACTGCGGTCGCTCAACCAAATTATTACAAGCACGCCAATAATCATACATAATGGCGGACAGGACACAGTGGTGTGGAGACATACTACTGACTCATGGATAGGTTGGTGGTGGAAAAGCACAGCGGGAAGGGAAATACAAGACTCTAATGATATCATTTCATCGAACGTCGAGGTGAGGCTCGATAAATTTATTTGGTAGCGGAAGCGGTTATAAAACAGTGGCCAAATCCAGGGTCGCACGAGACTGACTGGGACTCCTCTAAGTGTCGGACTCGCTATCGAACTCTTCATCCATGAGATCGCCTTCGTCAGCATCTGGCCAAATCAACAAGCCAGTGAGTACTTTGAAAGTACTCGCAAGACAGTTCGGACGTAAGATATAACAAATGCATGCATGGATGCAACATGATTAATTCCATAATGCACAATAAATAAAATTGGCATAACGGGTAAGTAAAAAGGGAAAACGGCGGTAGTCCGCCTGAAATTCCACAGACATAAATAGGGACCGATCGAGTGTCTGAAGCGACGCCTCGAAAGGTGAACAAATACAAATAAGGAAATGATGCCACAGTCGGGCATCTTAGCGACACCACATAAAGGGCTTTAAAAGAAATGCCACAGTCGGACGTCTGAGCGACATCACAGAAAGGGCTTTAAAAGAAATGCCACAGTCGGACGTCTGAGCGACATCACATAAAGGGCTTTTAAAAGAAATGCCACAGTCGGACGTCTGAGCGACATCGCATAAAGGGCTTTTAAAAGAAATGCCACAGTCGGACGTCTGAGCGACATCGCAGAAAGGGCTTTAAAAGAAATGCCACAGTCGGACGTCTGAGCGACATCACATAAAGGGCTTTTAAAAGAAATGCCACAGTCGGACGTCTGAGCGACATCGCAGAAAGGGCTTTAAATTCACCAGTAAACAATACTCATAATAAACATTCAAACCATGAGAATAAACGGGTTAGTCCATCCACAGGGATAATCATTCAATCGGACTTAGCACTCATGCGATTCACCGGAGTCTCTGTCATCAAAGCTGACAATTGCTTAGGATCAGATGGAACGAAACTTGACATGGAAGAGATGATTTGGAGGAATATATGACTCTGCAGAGTTTGTACAAAATTTTTCCCACAGTCAACGGATTTCCGTAGTCACGAAGGACTAGTTCCGTTTATGGTATTTCGGAAGAAAACACAACTAACCGATACACACCCATCCTACCTCTCGATGCTAGGAATCACCCTAGTCATCGTCCAAGAAAAACTTTTGAGACGGGGAGATCACAATCTCGAATAGCATGGGATCAAATTTATATACGCGCGCTCTAAGGGGTGCCCCCCTCTCGGTCCCAACCGGAAACACCCATGCCCCCTGACCGGATGACTGGCTTTAATCCAGGGCCATGGAACCATCATCACGGCCTCTCCTCTTTGGTGTGTACCACGAAAGTGGTTTGCAACTTACTAAACCATATTCCTTGCGGAAAACATGTGGTAGTACAAGGAAGGAAATGATAGGTACTGGACCGAAATGGTTTGACACTGAAGTCACATAGTCTGGCGTAAGACTGGCATGCTACAACACTGCCATCGTACCCATCCTCATACCAACACATGGCCATTCATATTCACATTCATCCACGTATGGATCATTGAACTCACTCACCTTATTATCACATAAAAGAACGTTCATCGGTATGCTTATCAACATGCCATGAAACTAACTAAATGCAAAACATGCCGAGACACTCATCATATCAAAAGTTCAAACATGCTTGCCTGGTTCAGAGTAGTCGGAGCCTAGCTCGGTGAAGTTCGCGGCTCCGTCACCCCCTTCGGTATCTACGGTTTAAAGAAAATACATGCGCTAACGTAAATACCAGGAGAGCACAGAAGGTAAATCAAATAGTTTTTTAAATAAATCTGATAAAAAACTAGACAAAATTTTAAAGAGAACAGAAAAAGAATCAATCAAAAATACTTTTCTTATTAAAAGTTATAAGGGTTTTTGTCCAGGGACTTATCTGTAATGAAACAGAAGATTTCCAGGGGCTAGTTTATAAAAGCAGAAAATGCTTCGGTAGCGATTACGCCAGCCCGAAGAGAAAACGTATTTGGCAGAAGGCGTTTTCAGATAACGCTTCGTTTAGAAAGGACAGAGAGGCTGACAGCGGGTCCCACTTGTCATGTTTAAATTTTCAAATGGGAGCGACGAGGCTCGTCGGCGCCCGAGAGTTGCTGTGGTCGCCGGCGGCGATCCACGGCGAGGCATGGGGATCAGAGGTTACCAATGTGCTCACCGTGTCCTTCCGCAACGGTGGGTGGTGGTGTTGGTCGCCGGTGAGCAGCACGTCGACGGCGGTCTCAACTCCGGCGGACGGTGGTTCGGGCGTGGATGGAGCTCGTCGGAGAGGGCTGCAAAGATTAAATTGAGGTGGGGGTTAGATTACTGGGTGCAAGAGAGGGCTACGGCCGAGGTTTGGGCGCCGGAGGTGGCCTCACCGAAGTGAATCGAGCTGGAGGCCGAGGCGGATCGGGGCGGCCGGAGCTGGGGAAGGAGACCTCCTCGAGGTCCCCCTAGTGGCCTGGCGGGGTGTTGGTGAGTAGTGGGGGTGCTGCGTGCACGAGAGTGAGCTCGGGGCACCTTTATATAGGCGGCCTGAGGCGGTTGCCGTGAACGGAGATTTCCGGCGAGCGATTACGGTGGCGCAGTGCTCGGTCGGGGTGGTTAGGGAGTCGAGCGTCATCACGGAGGTTCAATGGGTCCGTTTTTGTGCTAAGCTGGCCGGGGTTTGGGTGTTAAGGGCGAGCTCGACGGAACGGGGTGGTGCGGGCCCGTCGGCGGCAGAGAGCGCCCTCCGTGCGTGCTGCGCCACGGTGACGGTGCCGCATGCGTGCGCTGGCAGGGAGAAGGCCACGCGGAGCCACCAGAGGATTTGGGCGGTGCCGAACGGTGTTGCGCCGCCGTTCTCCTCCCTATCGGCCGTTACGGGGAGCCGGCCGCCGCAAGACACGCCGGCGCAGGCGGGCCAGGGCGCCACCGACGCCAGGGTCGCGCCAAGTGCGCGTGTGAAGCTTCGGACAAGCAAGCGAGGCCGCGAGCAACGTGCCAAGTGCACTGTGGCCGCGTGACTGAAACTGTCGAAACTGAAGATTGCACTGAACTGAATTTTTCTGAACTTTGAACAGTAACAGTGCCCACAAGGTGTTCGATCGAATGAAATTGGCCTCTGGTGATTTTTCCTTGAGCTGATTTTTGGTGGAGTGGCTTCTCCTTGCTCAAGTAGGCTGCATGATTTTTGGTGGAATTTTTGGAGGAGTGTATATATGAATTTCACCAAATTTGGTAAATCTGGTCCAAACTTGCAGAGACTGAATTTTGAAAATTTTGAAAAGAGGAGGAGTGGATCAAGATGGTTCTGGGTTATGGATGCTAAGGACAATCCAGGAGAATTGGTTTGAGGTCAAATCTCAAATGCAATAGGGCACTTGCTTTGAAAATCTCTCAGGCTCCAAATAATTTTCAGAATTGAATTTGGTGAAAAATAATTAGAATAAAAATCCAAAACCAGTTTGGATTAGTTGGGACAGATAATTTAGGTTGATCACAAGGGGGAGGGGAGGTTTTGGAGGGGTTTTATCTCATGGGCAAAAATACAAAGCCAAGGGTGGCTTCAAAGATATGAAAATCCCAAATTTTCATGGAGTTTCTTTTTAAAAGAAAAAATTAAACTCCCAAAACAATTTTGAGAGAGAACCAACAGAGAAGAAGTTTGCAAAAGATCAACCACCAAAGTTTGAAAGAAATTAAATCCCTACCAAGGCAAAAGGAGGTTTTTAAGAGGAAGGTTTTTCTGAAAAGAAAATAATAATTTAAAAGAACAAAAGTCTCTCCTCAAAACCACAAAGCTTTTTGATAAAAACCAAATAAAATTTTTGGAGTGTCACAACACCTACCCCCTTAGGAAAAATCTCGTCCCCGAGATTTCAGCTGATCCTTAAATAAGTGTGGATGCTCTGTCCGAAGAAAATCCTCGCTTTCCCAAGTTGCTTCACTGTCGGTGTGATTGCTCCACTGGACTTTGAAGAACTTGATGGTTTTCTGTCGGGTCCTCCTTTCAGACTCCTCTAATATTTTTATGGGACGTTCTCGATAAGTGAGGTCTGGCTGTATGTCAATGTTCTCATGGGATACTTGTTTCTCTGGGTTGCTTACGCACTTCCTTAACTAAGAGACGTGGAACACGTCGTGAATGTCGGACAAGTCTTCGGGTAAGTCTAGCTGGTAGGCTACAGTGCCTCTTCGTGCCACTATGCAAAATGGTCCAATGAATCTTGGTGCTAATTTTCCTTTAATCTTAAACCGTTGCAATCCTCTCATCGGGGATACTCTCAAGTATACGAATTCACCGGGTTCGAAGCTGACCCTACGATGTTTCTGGTCATAATAACTTTTCTGTCGACTTTGAGCGGTCTTAAGTCGGTCCCTGATTAGCTTGACTTTTTGCTCGGCTTCTCTGAGCATATCTGGTCCGAAGATGCGGCTGTCTCCGGTCTCTGACCAATTTAACGGGGTACGACATCTCCTTCCGTATAAGGCTTCGAAAGGAGCCATTTGCAGGCTGGTCTGGTAACTGTTGTTGTATGCGAACTCGGCATATGGCAGGCTGTCCTCCCAACTGGTTCCATAGGTGAGGACACATGCTCTCAGCATGTCTTCTAAAACCTGGTTTACGCGTTCTGTTTGTCCATCAGTTTGTGGATGGTATGCGGTACTGAAGGCTAGTTGGGTTCCCAGAGCCTGTTGTAATTGCTCCCAAAATCTTGAGACGAACTGAGTGCCTCTGTCGGAAATTATAGTCTTCGGGACACCGTGCAGACAGACTATGCGGGAAAGATAAATCCTGGCAAGCCTCTGAGTGGTGTAGGTTGTCTTTACTGGAATAAAGTGTGCTACTTTGGTCAACCTTTCAGTGATGACCCATATGGCATCATTCCCGTGTCGTGTCCGGGGTAATCCGACAATAAAATCCATCCCTACTTCATCCCATTTCCACTCAGGTATTTTGTTAGGTTGCAGTAGTCCGGCTGGTCTCTGATGTTCGGCTTTTATGCGTTGACATGAGTCGCAACATGCAATGAAAGCGGCTATGTCCCTCTTCATACCGTGCCACCAAAATCTTTCCTGAATATCCTTATACATTTTGGTTCCTCCAGGGTGGATCGAATATGGAGTGGTGTGTGCTTCAGTTAAAACTTGCTGTTTAAGGTCTTCTATGTTTGGCACGCATAGCCTTTCTCCGTACCATAATATTCCTTCATTGTCTATGACGAATTCCGAGGCCTTGCCCATACTCAACTTCCTTTTAATTCCTTCAATGCTGGGGTGACTGGACTGAGCCTCTTTAATTTTCTCCACAAGGTGTGGTTGTATTTCCAAGTTTGATATGGTGCCTTCTGCTACCATTATCAAGTTGAGCTTGACAAATTCTTGATGGAATTCGGGCCTCAAGCTGTGCAGATAGTTCCCGTTGGAGCTGGGGTTCCGAATCAGGGCATCGGCCACTACGTTTGCTTTCCCTGGATGGTAATGGATACCCACATCGTAATCCTTTACCAATTCTAACCAGCGGCGTTGCCGTAAATTTAGTTCTGGCTGCGTAAAAATGTATTTGAGGCTTTTGTGATCCGTATATATCTCACATCGATTTCCAAGTAGAAAATGCCTCCATTCCTTGAGTGCATGAATAACTGCTGCCATTTCTAAATCATGAGTGGGATAATTTTCCTCGTGTTTGTGAAGTTGCCTTGAAGCGTAGGCGACAACCTTGCCTTCTTGCATCAATACACATCCGAGACCCTTTCTGGATGCGTCACAAAATACTTCAAAATTCTTGTGTATATCGGGTACAATTAATACTGGTGCTGTTGTTAATTTCCGTTTTAGCTCTTGGAAACTTTTCTCGCAGGCTTCTGTCCATTCAAACTTCTTATCTTTCTTGAGTAACTGTGTCATAGGCTTGGATATGGTGGAAAATCCTTCAATAAATCTGCGGTAATATCCTACCATTCCCAAGAAACTTCGTATGTCTGTTACACTGGCTGGTGACTTCCAGTCAAGTACGGCCTTGACTTTCTCTGGGTCCACTGCTATACCGTCTTGAGTCAGCACGTGGCCTAGAAAACCTACTTGTCTTAGCCAAAATTCGCACTTCCTGAACTTGGCATACAATTGGTGTTTCCTTAGCTCTCCTAGTACAATCCTGAGATGTTCTGCGTGCTCTTCTGGTGTTTTGGAGTATACCAGAATATCGTTGATGAATACTACGACGAATTTGTCCATAAACTTCATAAATACTTTGTTCATGAGGTGAACAAAATATGCCGGGGCGTTAGTTAATCCAAATGGCATCACTGTGAACTCGTACAGTCCATATCTGGAGGTGAAAGCTGTTTTGGGGAATATCTTCCGTTCGTACCTTCAATTGATGGTATCCTGACCTTAAGTCGATTTTTGAGAATACCTTGGCCTGAGCAAGTTGATCAAACAAATCGTTTATCCTTGGCATCGGGTATTTGTTTTTGACTGTGACCATGTTAAGTGCTCGATAGTCGATACACAATCTCAGCGTTCCATCGTTCTTCTTGGCAAATAAAATTGGTGATCCCCAAGGTGAGGAGCTGGCCCGAATGTATCCTTTATCCAGTAATTCCTTTATTTGCTTCTTCAATTCGATCAACTCGGATGGTGCCATTCTGTATGGTTTCTTGTATATGGGGGTGGTTCCTGGTGCTAGCTCAATGCGGAATTCTATTTCTCGATCTGGTGGCATGCCTGGCAGCTCTTCAGGGAATACATATGGAAATTCACACACTACTGGAACCTTGTTTAGCTCAGAAACGTCCACCTTATTTAATCTCGGTTGCCGGGGTCTTTTTCTTTCCTTGGCTGATACTCTTATTGTCTTCCCTTGGTGGTGTGTGAGAATCACGGTCCTGTTGAAACAGTCGATAAAACCTTTATTGGTGTTATCCAATCCATCCCTAAGATGACATCCAGTCCTTTATTTTCCAATACAATAAGATTTGCGTAAAACTCCAATCCTTCAAACTCAATGACCACATTCTGACAGTAATTCTGAGAAACTTGCTGAATCCCGGGGGACTTGATTATTATGGATTTCTCCAAAGGAAGCATCGAAAAATTATTTTGCAAAGCAAAACTTTTCGAGATAAAAGAGTGAGAAGCTCCAGAATCAAACAAAACCATTGCAGGTATTGTGTTGACAGAAAACGTACCGAGTACGATATCCGGAGCATTTTGTGCCTCCTCTTTGGTTACGTGGTTCAGATGACCCTTCCTGTGGTTGTTGTTGGGATTGAAATTGTTTCGTTTGGGCGCTGAATTATTGCCGCCGTTGTTCGGCTTTGGGGTTGAGTTCCTTGGCTTGGGGCACTGTTTCGCATAATGCCCTTCTTCTCCACAAGCGTAACAAGTAACGCCGGGGCGATAGGTGAATTCCTTGTCCCTTGCATGAATTTTTTTGATTGGGCGTGAGACATTGGATGAGAATTTGGGTGTCCCACCCCTTTTAAAATCTATCTTGCTTCGGTGATTGCGAGTGTGATTAGTCTGGTCCCTTTTTCGCTTGCGGATATCTTCCAGACTGCGTCTCTCATTTTCCAGAGTAATGGCCTTGTCCACCAGCGTTTTAAAATCAGGAAAAGTGTGCACGACCAGTTGGCATTTAAGTGCGGGCGCTAGACCGTCAAGGAATTTCTCCATCTTCTTGATTTCAGTCATACGCTCCTCATTGGCGTAGCGGGATAATAGGGTAAATTGACTGTTGTAATCTGACACTGTCATGTTCCTTTGTTTGAGGTCATCAAATTCTCTCTTCTTGATTTTCATAATACTCTTAGGAATATGTGCACCACGGAAACCTTCCTTGAAATCATCCCAGGTTATGTCATTTTCGTTGGGATGCATGTGCAGAAAATTCTCCCACCACGATGCGGCTGCTCCTGTGAGATAGTGTGGAGCATATAGTACTTTCTCGAGATCTGAACACTTTGCAATAATTAATTTCCTCTCCATATCTCAAAGCCAGTCCTCGGCTTCAAGAGGTTTGTCAGTGTGAGAAAATGTTTGAGGACGTGTCTTCTGTAGCTCAGATAACTTGGAATGTTGCTGATACTGTCCTTGATGATTCCCCATGTTGATGACTTGGTTCATCATCTCGCGATGTTGTTGCTGACTCTGTTCATAAAGGCGGCATATTTGTGAAAGTGCCGATTCATTGCCTGGTTGGCTAGACTGTCCCTGAGTGAACTCGTTGCTGGGTTGTGCAACATAATTTTCCTCTGATGGAATTGGCATGGAGCGAGTCCAAGGACGAGACATTTTTCACTCTGGGGATATATTTTGTAAAACCCATAAGAAAAGCGGAAAAAGTCGCAAAAACAAATCCATAAAATGCATAAAGCTGGCAAATAGAATTAAATAGCTCAGCTTACTTAAGAAAACAAATCGACTTGCGCACGGAGAAGGACTGCTCATTACATATCTTACACGCGGGCGGTAATTATACAGTACATCACTCAGGATATGTGTACATAATCCTGACATGTTATTAAGGCTAGTGCACTTCTCCAGATCCTACATGATGCGCAAACAGGCTACTTCTCACAACCTATGCACATATCTTACAAAGTGGTACAATACATGGCAGCTAAGCGTACTCAGGCAGAGATGTTGACGATCTCCCTTGCCCTGCCGAGGGCGAGGCGTAGCGAGGTTGGGGACTCGACTTCCTCCTCGCTAACGGGCTCCATACGTGTAGTGTTGCGCAGAGCGGGCGGAGTGGTTTCCAGGGGCGGAGCAACACGTACAGGAGTGGGCGCGAAGGTTGGTGTAGTGCGCGCTGGAGTGGGTGCAATGACTTGGTTAAATTCTTCGGTAGAAGGCAGGCGACGAGTAGGCGTAAAAGATGCTGATGACGAGACAAAAGTCGGTGGCGGAGCGATGGGTAGGAGCTCCCTCCTGTTGGCAGCACAGCCATGGACTGAGTCCATGCGGGTAGCTACGAAGTCATCCACCAGGTTGTCGAAGGCTGCCTCCAGGGCCCGGAGATAGTCAATGAGCATCTCAAAAGCCTCGTCTCGTTCTCCTCTGGGGCAGGAGTATGCGTAGTGACAGGTGTAAGGCACATGGCACGGAAGATAACGGTAACGACGAGTCCTCATCACGGGAAGGACATCCCTGAGACGAGCTATCGCCTCGCGGGCTGCCATCTGCATAGCATGCCTCTCCGTAGGCATAGCTCTTCCCACGAACCGGAAGCGGCGTGACTCACCACGCCCTCCCCTGAACTGCACCGCGGCCTGGTGCATGGTCAGACTGTCGTTGACTCGGTGCTGGTAGAGTGTGAAGACTGGGCGCACGGATGGCCCCATCGCGACCTGAACGATGAAAGAAAGAAGCTTGACGAACCCATCGGGCACGTTGGCGAAGGTCTGAGACTCGCAGCTGACGTCGGCCATCTACAAAAGTAGGCAAAATTCTGCAGGGTCAGATCATAAATTTATGCTGACTGACAGAAAATGACTACAATTGCAAAAGCAAAAAAAATAGCCCTATCATGCTAATAACTAATTAGCGATCGCACCTAGTGGCTTCCTACAGTCAGCCTGGCTCTGGTACCAAGCTTGTCACGACCGGTTTTCCAATAAAAATATTTATTGATAAACCAGTCTTTTGAGTCCAGTATGAGAGAAATCCTCCTCACTGGTAGACAATTTCTTGATACAATAAGCCAGTAGCATAAAATATATTACAGGGTTGAACTGCGGTCGCTCAACCAAATTATTACAAGCACGCCAATAATCATACATAATGGCGGACAGGACACAGTGGTGTGGAGACATACTACTGACTCATGGATAGGTTGGTGGTGGAAAAGCACAGCGGGAAGGGAAATACAAGACTCTAATGATATCATTTCATCGAACGTCGAGGTGAGGCTCGATAAATTTATTTGGTAGCGGAAGCGGTTATAAAACAGTGGCCAAATCCAGGGTTGCACGAGACTGACTGGGACTCCTCTAAGTGTCGGACTCGCTATCGAACTCTTCATCCATGAGATCGCCTTCGTCAGCATCTGGCCAAATCAACAAGCCAGTGAGTACTTTGAAAGTACTCGCAAGACAGTTCGGACGTAAGATATAACAAATGCATGCATGGATGCAACATGATTAATTCCATAATGCACAATAAATAAAATTGGCATAACGGGTAAGTAAAAAGGGAAAACGGCGGTAATCCGCCTGAAATTCCACAGACATAAATAGGGACCGATCGAGTGTCTGATGCGACGCCTCGAAAGGTGAACAAATACAAATAAGGAAATGATGCCACAGTCGGGCATCTTAGCGACACCACATAAAGGGCTTTAAAAGAAATGCCACAGTCGGACGTCTGAGCGACATCACAGAAAGGGCTTTAAAAGAAATGCCACAGTCGGACGTCTGAGCGACATCACATAAAGGGCTTTTAAAAGAAATGCCATAGTCGGACGTCTGAGCGACATCGCAGAAAGGACTTTAAAAGAAATGCCA
>NC_041392.1:745251022-745284614 GCF_002162155.2 Triticum dicoccoides | reverse complement strand
AGATATGCCACAGTCGGACGTCTGAGCGACATCGCATAAAGGGCTTTTAAAAGAAATGCCACAGTCGGACGTCTGAGCGACATCGCAGAAAGGGCTTTAAAAGAAATGCCACAGTCGGACGTCTGAGCGACATCACATAAAGGGCTTTTAAAAGAAATGCCACAGTCGGACGTCTGAGCGACATCGCAGAAAGGGCTTTAAATTCACCAGTAAACAATACTCATAATAAACATTCAAACCATGAGAATAAACGGGTTAGTCCATCCACAGGGATAATCATTCAATCGGACTTAGCACTCATGCGATTCACCGGAGTCTCTGTCATCAAAGCTGACAATTGATTAGGATCAGATGGAACGAAACTTGACATCGAAGAGATGATTTGGAGGAATATATGACTCTGCAGAGTTTGTACAAAATTTTTCCCACAGTCAACGGATTTCCGTAGTCACAAAGGACTAGTTCCGTTTATGGTATTTCGGAAGAAAACACAACTAACCGGTACACACCCATCCTACCTCTCGATGCTAGGAATCACCCTAGTCATCGTCCAAGAAAAACTTTTGAGACGGGGAGATCACAATCTCGAATAGCATGGGATCAAATTTATATACGCGCGCTCTAAGGGGTGCCCCCCTCTCGGTCCCAACCGGAAACACCCATGCCCCCTGACCGGATGACTGGCTTTAATCCAGGGCCATGGAACCATCATCACGGCCTCTCCTCTTTGGTGTGTACCACGAAAGTGGTTTGCAACTTACTAAACCATATTCCTTGCGGAAAACATGTGGTAGTACAAGGAAGGAAATGATAGGTACTGGACCGAAATGGTTTGACACTGAAGTCACATAGTCTGGCGTAAGACTGGCATGCTACAACACTGCCATCGTACCCATCCTCATACCAACACATGGCCATTCATATTCACATTCATCCACGTATGGATCATTGAACTCACTCACCTTATTATCACATAAAATAACGTTCATCGGTATGCTTACCAACATGCCATGAAACTAACTAAATGCAAAACATGCCGAGACACTCATCATATCAAAAGTTCAAACATGCTTGCCTGGTTCAGAGTAGTCGGAGCCTAGCTCGGTGAAGTTCGTGGCTCTGTCACCCCCTTCGGTATCTACGGTTTAAAGAAAATACATGCGCTAACGTAAATACCAAGGAGAGCACAGAAGGTAAACCAAATAGTTTCTTAAATAAATCTGATAAAAAACTAGACAAAATTTTAAAGAGAACAGAAAAAGAATCAATCAAAAATACTTTTCTGATTAAAAGTTATAAGGGTTTTTGTCCAGGGACTTATCTGTAATGAAACAGAAGATTTCCAGGGGCTAGTTTATAAAAGCAGAAAACGCTTCGGTAGCGATTACGCCAGCCCGAAGAGAAAACGTATTTGGCAGAAGGCGTTTTCAGATAACGCTTCGTTTAGAAAGGACAGAGAGGCTGACAGCGGGTCCCACTTGTCATGTTTAAATTTTCAAATGGGAGGGACGAGGCTCGTCGGCACCCGAGAGTTGCTGTGGTCGCCGGCGGCGATCCACGGCGAGCCATGGGGATCAGAGGTTACCAATGTGCTCACCGTGTCCTTCCGCAACGGTGGGTGGTGGTGTTGGTCGCCGGTGAGCAGCACGTCGACGGCGGTCTCAACTCCGGCGGACGGTGGTTCGGGCGTGGATGGAGCTCGTCGGAGAGGGCTGCAAAGATTAAATTGAGGTGGGGGTTAGATTATTGGGTGCAAGAGAGGGCTACGGCCGAGGTTTGGGCGCCGGAGGTGGCCTCACCGAAGTGAATCGAGCTGGAGGCCGAGGCGGATCGGGGCGGTCGGAGCTGGGGAAGAAGACCTCCTCGAGGTCCCCCTAGTGGCCTGGCGGGGTGTTGGTGAGTAGTGGGGGTGCTGCGTGCACGAGAGTGAGCTCGGGGCACCTTTATATAAGCGGCCCGAGGCGGTTGCCGTGAACGGAGATTTCCGGCAAGCGATTACGGTGGCGCAGTGCTCGGTCGGGGTGGTTAGGGAGTCGAGCGTCATCACGGAGGTTCAATGGGTCCGTTTTTGTGCTAAGCTGGCCGGGGTTTGGGTGTTAAGGGCGAGCTCGACGGAACGGGGTGGTGCGGGCCCGTCGGCGGCAGAGAGCGCGCTCCGTGCGTGCTGCGCCACGACGACGGTGCCGCATGCGTGCGCTGGCAGGGAGAAGGCCACGCGGAGCCACCAGAGGATTTGGGCGGTGCCGAACGGCGTTGCGCCGCCGTTCTCCTCCCTGTCGGCCGTTACGGGGAGCCGGCCGCCGCAAGACGCGCCAGCGCAGGCGGGCCAGGGCGCCACCGACGCCAGGGTCGCGCCAAGTGCGCGTGTGAAGCTTCGGACAAGCAAGCGAGGCCGCGAGCAACGTGCCAAGTGCACTGTGGCCGCGTGACTGAAACTGTCGAAACTGAAGATTGCACTGAACTGAATTTTTCTGAACTTTGAACAGTAACAGTGCCCACAAGGTGTTCGATCGAATGAAATTGGCCTCTGGTGATTTTTCCTTGAGCTGATTTTTGGTGGAGTGGCTTCTCCTTGCTCAAGTAGGCTGCATGATTTTTGGTGGAATTTTTGGAGGAGTGTATATATGAATTTCACCAAATTTGGCAAATCTGGTCCAAACTTGCAGAGACTGAATTTTGAAAATTTTGAAAAGAGGAGGAGTGGATCAAGATGGTTCTGGGTTATGGATGCTAAGGACAATCCAGGAGAATTGGTTTGAGGTCAAATCTCAAATGCAATAGGGCACTTGCTTTGAAAATCTCTCAGGCTCCAAATAATTTTCAGAATTGAATTTGGGGAAAAATAATTAGAATAAAAATCCAAAACCAGTTTGGATTAGTTGGGACAGATAATTTAGGTTGATCACAAGGGGGAGGGGAGGTTTTGGAGGGGTTTTATCTCATGGGCAAAAATACAAAGCCAAGGGTGGCTTCAAAGATATGAAAATCCCAAATTTTCATGGAGTTTCTTTTTAAAAGAAAAAATTAAACTCCCAAAACAATTTTGAGAGAGAACCAACAGAGAAGAAGTTTGGAAAAGATCAACCACCAAAGTTTGAAAGAAATTAAATCCCTGCCAAGGCAAAAGGAGGTTTTTAAGAGGAAGGTTTTTCTGAAAAGAAAAAATAAATTTAAAAGAACAAAAGTCTCTCCTCAAAACCACAAAGCTTTTTGATAAAAACCAAATAAAAATTTTGGAGTGTCACATATTTCCATTTTATTTCCGATTCTCTAAGCGGAGACATGGGCTCGATTTCGAGGAGTTGTCCAACAGAGATCTTGAGCATTTCAGCCTGCATTATATGCTCCTCCGTTATTACCACATCGCCCTGCTGGGGAACGCTAACCATTTGCCCACAATAATATTTGGCGCGCGTACTCCTCTCATGTGTTGTTGGCACAACAAGCGGGGGGATCGCTTGTGCCGCCTGTTCTCCCAACTGGGGAATGGTTTCCCGCATTTTTTGCCTGCTGCTTGTTGGCTCGAGCTCGAGCTCGCTTCCTTCTGTAGCCATGCTCGATGTTGCTTCCTGATTTGACGCTCATAGTCTGAGTCAATAGGCTTGGGAGCTGGTGCTCTAGCCATACGAATGAAGTGGTCAATCGTTTTCTCAGGCACTTTTTCTTTTGGCGGCGGTGCCGGTTTCGGTCCAAAATGGGTGTCCACTTGGGCCTGCACTATGGCTGTGTTTTGCTCCTCGGTCATGTCGTAAGGCCTCTGAGGAAGAGGAGCGAGGCTTGGACCATATTTATATCGCTTGTCTCTGCTTGTACTTCCTGTACTACCTCGACTCATACCGCTACGCACCATAGCTGCAGCGTGTCTCTTCTGCGATTGCTGAGACGGCGGAGACGGCTGACGTGGCTGACGCTGTGCCGTACTTGAAGCAGGAGGAGTGGCCTGACGCTGTGCCAGACATGAAGGAGGAGGAGTCTGCTCAAGCGTTCGGTGACTTGGAGGAGGTGGCGGACTTCGAGGAGTCAGCTCACGCGTTTGTGGACTTGGAGGAGCGGGTGTCTGCTGACTCGGTGGCGGACTTCGAGGAGGAGTCGGCAGACTACGCAGTGTCGGTGTACTTGGAAAGATGATGCAATCCTTTCTCCATAGGATGATACGATGTACGGCGTCTCCCAGTGTGCGCTCACCGTCACCTCCAGCAATGTCAAGTACTAGCATCGAATATGGCTCCACCACTTCATCAACCATGACACAAGCATAGCCCTCTAGAATCGGGATGCAATGGAAGGTTGCTTCAGGGGTAATTGTGAAAGCAACGCCATCCGCCACCTTCATGAATATGTTCTTCATTTTGGAGTGTAGCTCACACTTAGTGTTCTCTATGATGTCATCCACAGGGTGGTATGTATCCAACAATGTGTCGCCCGGGGCAGAACCAACGCTGCTTCTCGGCATGGATGGGACGGTGCTATCCAATGAAGGACGATCATCCGCTTGCCGATGCCGCTGCTGAGACCCCCTTTCCTGGCTAAGTGAGTCGATCTGCTGCTGCTGCTGCTGGAATTTGAGTGCAAAGTCCGCGTGCCTTGCTTCTAGGCCTTGAAGGCGTTCTGCGTCCTGCTTCCTCTGCTCCTCCTCCAGCTTCCTCTTCTTCTCCTCCTCCATCTTCTTTCTTGCACGGGACCTGTAGTCGTCGTTCCAGTCCGAAAAGCCCTCATACCAGGGAATAACGCCCTTGCCTCATGTTCTTCCCGGGTGTTCAGGATTTCCCAGGATGCGCGTAAGCTCGTCGTTCTCTCTGTTGGGCGTGAACACCCCCGTTCGAGCTTCTTCTATTGCGTCAAGTATCTTTTGTTTGGCTCCTTTTAGACTTGCCTTCTTGCTAACCAGGCCTGTCTTCGGGTCCAACGCCCCCCCATGCGCATAGAACCAAGTTCTGCACCTGGGGGGCCATCTCCTAGTAATTGGAGTGACCCCTGCATCCTCCATCTCTTGCTCGGACTTATCCCACTTAGGCATTGCCACCGCGTAGCCACCTGGACCCAGCCTATGGAACTGCGTCTTTTTTGCGGCATTGGCCTTGTTTTTTATCGACCGTACCTTAGATAATTCTGAATCCTTGAATTTCACGAAATCGTCCCAGTGTTCTCTTTGCTTCTCCAGTGTTCCCGTGAATTCTGGAGTCTTCCTTTTTGCAGCGAGGAAGTTGGCCAATACAGTTTTCTTGTGGGTGTTGAATGCAATTGCCATCTTCTTAAGAGCAGTGCCCTTGACTTTCTCCACATCTGCTTCAGTTAAATGATCTGGTAGGGTGAAATGTTCCATCAGAGATTCCCAAAGGTCTTTTTTGGCTCTGTTGTCGACCCAAGTAACATCTGGACGCTTAGTCTTTGGCTCTTTCCATTCTTGAATGGAGATCGGGAGTTTGTCCTTCACAATAACTCCATACTGACGAGTCCACTTGTTTGCAATGTTCTTAGGCGTCAGGGGTTCTCCACTAGGTTTGACAGATTCGATGTTGTACTTTACACCATCCTTCAACAATCTGCCCGGGCCTCGCTTTGTCTTGCTGTCTGTAGAAGCAGATTTTCTCGATCCGGACGGCTGAAAGAAGGAAGATCGATTCGTTCATATGTCTTAAAATAAAAAAACATGTGATGATCACCAGATGGCTGATATACCTCGCCGGTAGTCTTTGTTATTTGAAGATCAACATTCTCTGTGTCATCATAAACATTGTTTGTGTCATCATAATCAGAATCATAGTTCATGACTTCATTAGCTCGGTCGTCGAGATCGAATATCTTTTCATCACCCTCTCCGGTATTGTTCAGATATTGGGAGCCGTCATCTGCTTCATTCAGATCATCTAGCCTGCCAGGGCTGCGTATGGTGTCGAACAATTCCTCTTCTCTGTCTCTGCCGGTATTGTCCGTGTCGGTGTCAAAAGCGGCGGATCTCGGGTAGGGGGTCCCGAGCTGTGCGTCTAGGCGGATGGTAACAGGAGACAAGGGACACGATGTTTTTACCCAGGTTAGGGCCCTCTTGGTGGAGGTAAAACCCTGCTCCTGCTTGATTAATATTGATGATATGGGTAGTACAAGAGTAGATCTACCACGAGATCAAGGAGGCTAAACCCTAGAAGCTAGCCTATGGTATGATTGTTGTTCGTCCTACGGACTAAAACCCTCCGGTTTATATAGACACCGGAGAGGGCTAGGTTTACACAGAGTCGGTTACAATGGTAGGAGATCTACATATCCGTATCACCAAGCTTGCCTTCCACGCCAAGGAAAGTCTCATCCGGACACGGGACAAAGTCTTCAATCTTGTATCTTCATAGTCTTGGAGTCTGGCCAAAGATGATAGTTCGGCTATCCGGACACCCCCTAGTCCAGGACTCCCTCAATAGCCCCTGAGCCTGGCTTCAATGGCGACGAGTCCGGCGCGCATATTGTCTTCGGCATTGCAAGGCGGGTTCCTCCTCCGAATAATTCATAGAAGATTTTGAACACCAGGATAGTGTCCGGCTCTGTAAAATAAATTCCACATACCACCGTAGAGAGAATGATATTTACACAAGGTCAATCTGCTGACGTATTTCATGGCATGATGTCACACCACGGCCAAGCCTTTATTCGAATTGTTTTTATTGTTCGACCTCAGCGCGTTTAGCGAAGCAGTTTCCTTGGCACGTCTTGTCAAAGCAGAGATCGTGTCCCCTTATTCCGGGATTCTCATCAATGCGGGTGTGGGTAACCCAACCGCGCCCGTTGGCACGCCCCCTCCATCGAAGGCGAGTCCCAAACGGTCACGGGGAGGGCTCTTGGTATTCAACCTCTTTATAACGAGACCAAGGCCTGCTCCTTTCTTTCAATCTCAATTGAATCCGCCCCTCGCCTCGAGTTCCAACTCCCAAGGCTCCAGATTCAGGCGCTTCGGACCTTCGACAATGTCCGGCTCCGACCTACAAGGCCGGTGGATGCCTTCTTCTGTCACGGAAGAAGACGTGCTAAAGCTGAGAGACGCCAGGTATCTAACCAGCGAAATTTCGCACAGGCTTCCTGCCCAAGGGCAAGTTATTCTTACTTCGGAGCCTTGTGAGAGCATGGTGTTCGTGTCTCACTTCCGTCGGGGATTAGGCTTCCCGACGGACCCCTTCGTGAGGGGGCTCATGTTTTATTATGGGCTGGAATTCCACGACTTGGATCCGGAGTCCGTCCTCCACATCTCATCGTTCATTGTTGTATGCGAAGCCTTCCTCCGCACTACCCCTCACTTCGGATTGTGGCTCAAGACCTTCAATGTGGAGCCGAAGATGATCGAGGGGCAGCAGGCAGAGTGCCGAGGAGCTGTTATAAGCAAGAGTGCTGACGCTCCCTGGCCCGAGGGCTCTTTTCAAGAGGAGCTTGGTTTGTGGCAACAGGAGTGGTTCTATATCACCGCTCCCAGGGGCACCAGATGGGTGGCGCCACCTGCCTTTCGCTCGGGTCCTCCACAACGGCTGGCGTCATGGGTCAGCAAAGGGCTTGACTGGGGGCCATCCAAGGACGTACCACTGTTGCAGGGCCGTACTCGAGACCTCCAAGAGAGGGAGATCAATCTGGTTGTAGTGGCGCAGGTCATGCTGATTCGGCGCCTTCTACCCTGTAAACGTCGCCCCCTCCATCTGTGGGAATTCAATCCGGAGGGACCGCGAGCTCTCCAACACTTCATGCGTGCGACGCCCATGGAGATGTATAAACTGTTCTTCGGATCACAAGAGATGTGTCCGTACTTGACCGAGGACGCAGGTCTGAGCTGCAATCGCCCGGATACTCAAGTAAGTAGTCCTGTGCCCGGACACGCTGTCCGTACATTTATCATAAACTTGCCCTTTAAAGAGCTGTCCCTTGAACAGGAGTGGATAGCAAAAGCAAAACTAATACGGTGTCCGGCCCCCCTCCCTGAGACCACGTCGGATCCTGTGTTAACCAAGATGCTGGAGGCTGCGCCTTTGGAAGAGGGCGAAGGTGGGAACAGGAAAGCTACTGCCTCCGCTAAGGAGGCTCTCAAGAAAGGGGGGATCAAGAATCCCTCCCTCCAGGGGGGAAGAGGACCGCTTCTGAAGATCCGGAGGCCAAGGCCTCAAAGCGGGGGAAGAAATCCTCACCAGAGGGTCCTGCGCCGGGAGAAGCCTCGGCCGCACTATTTCCCCAAGGAAATCAGCCCTCTAGCGAGCCGTAAGTAGAAAGGGGAGTTTTGTAATAAGGGACATCCTTGCTTTTATTTCTGAAGATAAATGAAGTTTTACCTTGTAGTTCGGATCTCAGCCCTTCTCAGCAGAGCTCATCTTCGGGGGATCTTCGTCCGGAGATGATGGAGAGCTTAACGCCTCCATCTGCCGCACCGTCAGGCGGGGCAGATGACCCTGAAGTGTCGTCGCGGAGGGTTTCCCCGAGTCCGGCGGGGCCGGAAGGTTCAGCACCAACTGGTGTACGGTCGGTGGAGCTGAAGGATCTGCTCGGGCGAGCGTCTATCTCAGAGGATCACCGTACGTTAATGAGTACGGTGATTGAAAGGATTTCATCCGCTGAGAGCGGATTGCATGAAGCCGTCAGAAGTTTACTGAAGGGGTTTGAGGTATGTAAAAATGATATACCTTCTAATAGTTTTGCATATAGAATGCGCCCTGTATAGATAGTAGCCCCTGAGACTCGGTGCGTTGTCAAAGGTGACGGCATGCCGAGGATCATAATCTCAGTTGTAAGATTTCGCACTTCCTATATAGGTGGCGGAGCGTTCGGTGGCCAGCCGGACTGATGGATTTGCCGAACTGAAGCGGCAACTTGACGTTGCGGATGCGGACATCACGCTAGTCAATAAGTGACTTAACGAGTCACAAGGTATGTGGCTTCTCCGGGGACACCTGGTAAGGGAGCTTGACGCCCATGCCTTACAACATGTATGCTTGATGCAGATGGTGCCGCTACTATGGAGGACCTTCGGGCGGAGCTCGCCCGAGCCAAGGAGCAAGCCAGAGAAAGTAATGCGGCTGCCTTGAAGGCGGCCGAAGAGCTAAAAGTCGAACAGGCTGCTCACTGCCGAAGTAGGGAGGAAATGGCCGAGATGGCCGTGAAGCTGAAGAATGCTACCGACCATTGCGAGTTTCTTGAAAAAGAACGCCGAGCGGAGCAAGAGGACCTGAAGAAGGCCACCGCCGAAGCCAAGGATGCCCGCTCCGCGATGAGGGCTATAAAGGAGGAGCTACGTCAAGCCGGGGATAT
Organism: Triticum dicoccoides; assembly: GCF_002162155.2. Taxonomy (NCBI): domain Eukaryota; kingdom Viridiplantae; phylum Streptophyta; class Magnoliopsida; order Poales; family Poaceae; genus Triticum; species Triticum dicoccoides. The sequence goes on along the minus strand of NC_041392.1, from coordinate 745,275,350 downwards.
CGCGGCTGGAAAGCCCTTTCTGCTGCGGAGGAAGTTCACGGATCCGAAGTATGCTCAGTTGGGCCAGCTGTGGGGTGCGGAGGATGCTCATCTGGATTTGGCGGCGAGTGCCGCAGACGCGGTCGCACACTTCCGAGGCCAAAAGGATCACGGGATGGAAGAGCTTTTTGGGTCGCAGTTCCATAGTCTAGAGCGTCCACTTCCATTGACCGATCGGTTAGCCAAATGGGCTGAGCTGAATAGGTTGTCCGGACTTGCCATGAAGGATGTCGTGACTCATTTGTGGCCGAAAAGGCCCGAGCCGAGGAGTTATTTTGGCGTGGTGCAGCAGTTCCTTGATGCGGTGCCGCATATCGAGGCAATGAAACGGTCAGCATGCATAGAGGGTGCACGGATGGCTCTTGCCGGTGTCAAAACATACTGGGCAGAGATGAAGGCCACCAACGTTGCGTCCCAGGATTCGGGCAGAAGCCGAGTACCTGCCGAGCACTATTTTGAGGAAGTCCTGCAGGGCGCTCGTTTAATAGAGACGCAGTGCTCGAAAAATGTTATGTTCAAATGACATGTATGATTTGTGAAACCATGTTTCAAATATAATATAATGGCTTTTTATACTTGTGCGTTCAAGTATTGAAATACCTCCTGTGCGGCCGTTAATGTATATGTGTACATAACCTAAAAGATGGCAGTCTTCGGCTTCAGCCCCCACGCACATAGTGCGGGGGTGTTTGCAAAAAAAGCGCATTTTCACACTTAATCCAACGTCTTGGTCCTGTGAAGGAGGTGATAGCGCAGCAAACTAGGCAACCGGACTATAATGCTTTATCACTTTCACTTAGCCATAGGAGTTCGATGGTGGGGCTACTATATAGCCCCTAGGGGCACCGCGCTCTCCGAATTTCGGGGCGCGTATGTGCCTGACCGGGAAACGGTCCTTCATTAAAGCGGAGGAATTCTAAACATTCCGGTGGTCGATCGAGTGGTTGACCAGTCTCTCGCTATATCATGACAGTCAGTTTTCGGCTTTCTCTACTGAGGTGCTCACCTGGGCGAACCGGGGCACAATCGCAGTAGTTCTCCTGGTGCCGCGTTAGCCGATAGAGCGGAACGTAAGGCAGCAAAACACAGGAGCCGGGCAAACCCAACATTTGACCAAAGACATGATTCAGAGCTGATGCATATAAGGCCTAACTCGAGACGCCGAACACTCCCTAAGGTATTCGGTCTTTATGAAAACGGGCAGGACAATGCCCTAAGCCCCTAATGTCCAGGTACGCGCAAAAATTTCTGACGCACTGCAAAACCAGACTTGTGTTTTGTACTGCAACCCCATTCATTCTTGCTCTAGTGACCTTGTGATTTCACCTTCTTGTAGTCAACCCTGCAAAACCACTAAGTCCAGGAGCATGCACTCTTTGGAACACTTTTGGTCCATGTAGTGATGCCATTTACTCCCTGTCCAGAATTGTAGTTTTGCAAAACTTGCACTAGCAAGTTTCTCCTTTTGGCAAACTAACTTCACCACCCTCTCATACATCCATAGAGACACTGATCTGGAAGATTTGGCCACCCCAAGAACTGCCTGGATGCCCTTGGCATTTTGACAAACACCCTGAGTGCATAGCCAGATTTGACATGATTTCAAGTTTACATTGTGAACTTGAGCCCCTGACCCATCCACCATGTCCCTTGATTCCCATGCTAACCCTAAACTAGCCCTGTTTCTTACCAACCTCACCCACGACCTCTAGGCTACCCTGGCATTTCGTCGAGCACGTCCTGGGCGTGCTCTGGGCGCGCCCAGAGCGTGCGTTTGGCACGCACGTGCGCCCGAGCCACCGCGTTCTGCCCCGCACTCACTCCGGTCCGTGACCGACCGTAGCCAGCACGCCGTGTCCCCTTCTGCACCCCACAAGCCCCGCAGCTCTCGCCATGTCTCCGGCAAGCCAGCAGCTAGCCGCCACTGCCACCCGACAGCTCCTGCGCTGGCCAGCGCCGCCCAAACCACCTCCTCTCGCCAGCTCGCCTTTGGAACACTGGCCGCTCGTCCGCTAGCTCCTGCCGCCATCCCCAGCCTCGCCACGATGCCCTGCAGCTACAGAAAGACGGTCGACGACGAGCTCATCCGCGGCCGTCGCTGAACCGCCTCGACTCGCCTATTTAAGGAAGCCCCGAGCCCTTTCCCGCACACAAGCAACCTCAGGACACCCCAATGGCGCTTCCCTAGCTCGCAATCGACCCGGGGAGGTTTTCTTCCCCGTCTCCGGCAACTCCTGCCACCGCCACCTCCCCCTCTCCACTCTCTCCACCAGGAGCCTTCTCTTCCTCCCGTGAACCTTTCCCCCTACTCGATTTTGATCGGGAGCCACCGCAGCCCCAAAAGCACTTTGCTCCCGAGGCCTCCTCCGCCGCAAAACTCACCGTCGGCAACTCCCTCCACCCCCGCCAATCCAACAACCACTGAGAGGACCGCCCCGGTCTTGCGGATCCATCCCGACTCTCTGGAGCCCACTGGGAGCAGCCATTCGCCGGCGTTGATCGCCGTCGCCTTGCCTCCGTTCGGGCGAAGGAAGAAGAGGGAGGGATGGACTGGTCAAACCTGACCAGTGGGCCCCTGGACCCACTGTCAGTGACCCCGCCCCAGTCCACGTGGGTTAAGTGGAAGCGCATTTCCAAAGTACGCCTTCGACGTGTACGTATATATTCGAAACATTTTCTTTTCTGTTTTATTTTAAATAGCAGATTTTGACCAAACTTTGACCGGCTATATCTTGTTAATTACAACTCCAAATAAATTAATTCTTTTTCCTACCTCTCTCAAATATTGTCTAGTTTATTTTAATATTTATTTGAAAAAATTTCAAAACAACTTTTTGTGCTGTTTTGATTTTGTGTGTTAATTCATTTATATTTTTATAAAAATAGGATTCTTGAAGATTTCAAGATGTTTTGGAGTGCACCCTGCTTTCCCATGACCTGAAGGCAAGCATTTTGAACCCTGGTGTAATTTTTGTGTGTGTTGTTTGACTCAGTGACAGCACCACCCCGACACGAGCATACGTCATTTTATGTGAGGATGTGATCCCACTCATGAGTGCATAAAAATGATTTTTATGCTGATGGAGTTGATATGGTTATGATGGAAATCACCGTCATATGCCTCTCATGCATACCGGAAGGGAAGCCGGGGAGGCCTCTGTTTTGGGTAGTCACGGTCTTGCCCCTAGTCCTCCGCCGAGACGGTCGTGTCCGGTATGGCATGAAGGGGTATGTCGCGTGGTGTTTCTATCTGTTGGTTGAAGAATATGTATTGTTATGCTAATCATGCAGGAAATGTTTGAACCTCCAGAGTCGACCGTAGATCGAGTCTTGTTTCGGTAACCCCCATACTTGTTTCGTGCTGCCACTTGTCCCTGCCAAAGGTAGGGTATGGTTCAGTAAGTTGTCAACCCCTTTTCTAGCACACACCGTACAGAGAGGCCATGGTGGAAGATACTGGAGGCATCCGATAGTCATGCCACCGGGTTCGGGAGCATGGGTGTTTCGGTTGTAGCCGAAGGGGGTAGCTCCCCAGTTTGCGCGCGGTATAAATTTTGTGATCCCATGTTACGTCGAGGTTGTAGCCTCCCCACTTAGAGTTTGCTTGACAGGTGTCGTGGGTGATTCCAGACACATGTGAGTTAAGCTGGTGTGTGCAAGTTAGGTGTGTTTTCAACAAAAAGACCGTAGACGGAATTAGTCCCGATGGACTAAAGGAATCCGTTACTCGTGGGTAAAGAATACACCCTCTGCAGAGATTAAACCTATTCGAATAGCCGTGTCCATGGTTAAGGATTACAGTCTGGGATTGGTCAAGTGTCGGTCTTAGTGTCGGTCTTCGGAGGTGAAACTGTTAAACCAGAACTGGAATCACAACTTGTGACTTGTGATAATTATGATTATTATTATTGTTGACTAACCCGTGATATTATTGGTATTATCGAATATCCCTGGGATGGTTCTACCTCCTGGATATTTATTGTGTTTTCTTTTAAAGCTCTTTATGTGGTGTCGCTAAGACGCCCGACTGCGGCATTTCTTTTAAAGCCCTTTATGTGGTGTCGCTAAGACGCCCGACTGCGGCATTTCTTCTAAAGCCCTTTATGTGGTGTCGCTAAGACGCCCGACTGCGGCATTTCTTTTAAAGCCCTTTATGTGGTGTTGCTAAGACGCCCGACTACGGCATTTCTTTTAAAGCCCTTTATGTGGTGTCGCTAAGACGCCCGACTGCGGCATTTCTTTTAAAGCCCTTTATGTGGTGTCGCTAAGACGCCCGACTGCGGCATTTCTTTTAAAGCCCTTTATGTGGTGTCGCTAAGACGCTCGACTGCGGCATTTCTTTTAAAGCCCTTTATGTGGTATCGCTAAGACGCCCGACTGTGGCATGCTTGTTGTTTATTTCATAATTTTAATACTACTATGTTATTGCATATTCATAAATAACATGCTTGCACGCATCAGAGTTTTATTTATCTTTTGTGACTGACATCATGAGCATAAAATATTTTCAGCACATCATTGTTATATTGTACCTGTGTTCATAATGTTTGCGAGTACATTCAAAGTACTTACTGCCTTGTCCCTGGCTATTGTCTTGGCCAGATTTTCTTGCGCGGAGAGGAGCGACCATGGCGACAGTCCCGGAACCTAAGTTCCAGTGATAGCATCCTCGCGAAGATCGGAGTTAACCTGGTCAGCTGTTCCTGTGGGAATTGGAGTCCCATAGACACGGATGATCCATAAACCGCTTCCGCCATCAATCATTAGAAACCATTTGTTGTACTCACAGGCCAGAATGGTCTTGTACTACATATTTTGTATTTTGCTTGGAATTTCTGTATCAAGTTGGTGCCTCATCAGCTAACAGTTATCCTGGGGCTGGTGAGCACAAGGGCCATTTTCTGGAATTTAACACCCGGAGATTTGGTCCCCACATGTTTCTTCTACCCCTCTACTCTCTTGTAATGGATTGAGTTTTCCCTTTGAAGTTATCTTATCGGATTGAGTCTTTAATAATTTGAGAACACTTGATGTATGTCTTGCCGTGCGTATCTATGGTGACAATGGGATATCACGTGATTCACTTGATGTATGTTTTGGTGATCAACTTGCGAGTTCCGCCCATGAACCTATGCATAGGGGTTGGCACACATTTTTGTCTTGATTCTCTGGTAGAAACATTGGGGCCCTCTTTGAGGTTCTATGTGTTGGTTGAATAGGTGAATCTGAGATTGTGTGATGCATATCATATAATCATAACCACGGATACTTGAGGTGACATTGGAGTATCTAGGTGACATTAGGGTTTTGGTTGATTTGTGTCTTAAGGTGTTATTCTAGAACGAACTCTAGGGCTGTCTGTGATACTTATAGGAATAGCCCAACGGATTGATTGGAAAGAATAACTTTGAGGTGGTTTCGTACCCTACCATAATCTCTTCGTTTGTTTTCTACTATAAGTGACTTTGGAGTGACTCTTTGTTGCATGTTGAGGGATAGTTATATGATCCAGTTATGTTATTATTGTTGAGAGAACTTGCACTAGTGGAAGTATGAACCCTAGGCCTTGTTTCCTAGCATTGCAATACCGTTTACGCTCACTTTTACCACTTGTTACCTTGCTGTTTTTATATTTTCAGATTACAAAAATCTATATCTACCATCCATATTGCACTTGTATCACCATCTCTTCGCTGAACTAGTGCACCTATACAATTTACCATTGTATTGGGTGTGTTGGGGACACAAGAGTATCTTTATTATTTGGTTGCAGGGTTGCTTCAGAGAGACCATCTTCATCCTACGCCTCCCACGGATTGATAACCTTAGGTCATCCACTTGAGGGAAATTTGCTACTGTCCTACAAACCTCTGCACTTGGAGGCCCAACCACGTCTACAAGAAGAAGGTAGCGTAGTAGACATCAAGAAGTTTCTAGCGCCGTTGCCGGGGAGGTGAGTGCTTGAAGGTATATCTTTAGATCTTGCAATCGAATCTTTTTGTTTCTTGTTTTAGCACTAGTTTAGTTTATAAAAGAAAACAATAAAAAAAGGGAATTGAGTTTGCTTCATACGTTTCATCTTTTTAATATCTTTCGTGAGTATGATGGAAAAGAAAATTGTGCCAAAGTGTTAGAAGAATAATGCATTAAAATGTTTGGAACTAAATCTTTGAATAATGAGCATGATTGCACTGTTGTTAGTATGAACTCCTTGAATATCCATAATACTAATGATGATTGCACTAGTTATGACGAAAATGCCTCCTATAAACATGTCAATTTTTGTGGAGTGCATTGGGTTTGCAAGTACACACCTAATAGGGAAGATAGATATTGCAAGAGGCATAAGTACTTAGAAACTAAATGGTTGCAAGAAAGGCTAGATGCGTGTGCTGAAATTTTAAACTTTATTAGCCATAATTGTGAACTTTGCAATGAACATGATCATTTTAGTACCCAATGCCAATTGTTTCGTGATCTTATCGTGTCCAAAAATTATGATGACTTGAATTCTCTTGCACATCATAATGAATTTAGTTTGCTAATAGGTTATGAAGAAATTAAACGTAAACTAAGGACATTCCAAAATTTGCCCTTGATAGAGTTCTTCATTTTGATCTAGAAGAAATTTATATGTATTGTGCAGTGAATTGCATTGAAAACCTTATATTGCCAATTACATAAAGAAAAGAAAACAAAGAGAGGATGAAGATAATACTAATGAAAGGGAAGAGACTTCCCAATATCCTCCTATTATTTCTTATGATGAATCAGGTAACGAGGAGGAGCCTTCTACTCAACCACTCTCATTAATAAGGAGCTCCAAAAAGAGGATTGAACCCACACATGAGGTGAAGAATAAGAAAAGAAAAAGGAAGAGAGGTAAAAAGATATCTCTCCCAAATAATGTGCTCCTATTATTTTTGTGCCTCATGAAAATTAATCAAAAATAATTGTGGAAGATGATGCACTTAATGATGATCTCGTTATGCCTATTGCTTGTTGTGATGATTATGATTGGGAAGATAATGATACTCCTTATGATCTTGAAAATATTTTTGGCACTTGCTTGGAAGAATATGATAATTGCCATACTATTGGTGTTATCCATACTATTAATGATGAGAGTGATTATGCTTATGATATGAAAAGGCCCAAGCTTGGGGAAGCTATGTTTGATGAGGATGACATATTTGAGAATATATTTTCTGAAATTAATGTTTGTTCCAAGCTTGGGGATGCTATGTTTAATAATGATGATATTTTTAGCCTCTCAAGTTTTGATATGCAAATTTATAATGATGATAGCATGCCTTCTACCTATGATGATTATATTTATGAAAGTGGGTTTGGAAGAGTGTCAACTTTAGGAAGTAATGATCCCACTATTTTGGAGGATGTTGAATCTTATAATATTTATGAAAGTGGATTTGGAGAGGTCATGACTTTACTTAGTGATGTAGCCACTATTTCGGAAGAGGTTTCAATCGATCATGATGAGAACAAAGTTGCTACTTATGATGATTATTGTGATCAAACTTATGCTATAAAAAGTAGTGATGATTATATTTATAAAACTTGTCATGATTATGCGTACCCTTTCTCTGAACATTACTCTTTTAATGTGGAAACATTTTATAGTATTCAATTCTCTTATGATACTCCCACTATTCCGAATGAGAAGAATTTTGCTTATGTGGAGAGTAATAAAATTTCCATGCTTGTAGATCAGGAAAAGAATGCTTTAGGTGCTGGTTATATTGTTGAATTCATTCACGATGATACTTAAAATTATTATGAGGGAGGAATGTATGTTTGTAAGAATTCCAATAATATCAAGTTTCCTCTCTATGTGCTTAAAATCTTGAAGTTATGCTTGTTCTACCTTCCTATGCAAGTTGATTCTTGTTCCCATAAGTTGTTTGCCCACAAAATCCTTATGCATAGGAAGTGTGTTAGACTTAAATGTGATAGTCATATTCTTCATGATGCTCTCTTTGTGTTTCAATTCTTATCTTTTTGTGAGCATCATTGAAATCATCATGCCTAGCTAGGGGCGTTAAACGATAGCGCTTGTTGGGAGGCAACCCAATTTTATTTTAGTTTCTTTCTCTCTGGTTCTGTTTAGGAATAAATAACACATCTAGCTTCTGTTTAGATTTGGTTTTATGTTTTAATTAGTGTTGTGCCAAGTAGAGCCTTTGGGAAGACTTGGGTGAAGTCTTTATGATCATGCTGTAAAAAACAGAAACTTTAGCGCTCACGAGATTAGCTAAAACTTTTTACTGAAGAGCGCTATTGAGTTGATTCTTTTTGCAGATGATTACTAGACAAATTCCTCAGGTCCACCAATTCAGTTTAGAATTTTTGGAGGTCTAGAAGTTTGCGTTATTCCAGATTACTACAGACTGTTCTGTTTTCGACAGATTCTGTTTTTCGTGTGTTGTTTGCTTATTTTAATGAACTATGGCTAGTAAAATAGTTTATAAACCATAGAGAAGTTGGAATACAGTAGGTTTAACACCAATATAAATAAAGAATGAGTTCATTACAGTACCTTGAAGTGGTGTTTTATTTTCTTTCGCTAACGGAGCTCACGAGTTTTCTGTTAAGTTTTGTGTTGTGAAGTTTTCAAGTTTTGGGTAAAGATTCGATGGACTACGGAATAAGGAGTGGCAAGAGCCTAAGCTTGGGGGTGCCCAAGGCACCCCAAAGTAATATTCAAGGATAACCAAGAGCCTAAGCTTTGGGATGCCCCAGAACGCATCCCCTCTTTCGTCTTCGTTCATCGGTAACTTTACTTGGAGCTATATTTTTATTTACCACATGATATGTGTTTTGCTTGGAGCGTTGATACGTCTCCAACGTATCTATAATTTTTGATTGCTCCATGATATATTATCTATTGTTTTGGACTATATTGGGCTTTATTTTCCACTTTTATATTATTTTTGGCACTAACCTATTAACCGGAGGCCTAGCCCAGAATTGCTGTTTTTTGCCTATTTTAGTGTTTCGGAGAAACATAATATCAAACGGAGTCCAAACGGAATGAAACCTTCGGGAACGTGATTCTCTCACCAAACGTGATCCATGAGACTTGGACCCTACTCCAAGGAACAAAAGAGGCGGTCACGAGGTCGGCCCCCCCTAGGGCGCGCCCCCCTGTCTCGTGGGCCCCTCGGAGCTCCACCGACGTACTCCTTCCTCCTATATATACCTACGTACCCCCAAACGATCAGATACGGAGCCAAAAACCTAATTCCACCACCGCAACCTTCTGTACCCACAAGATCCCATCTTGGGGCCTGTTCCGGAGCTCCGCCGGAGAGGGCCGTCATCACGGAGAGCTTCTACATCATCCTAGCCCCTCCGATGAAGTGTGAGTAGTTCACCTCAGACCTACGTGTCCATAGTTATTAGCTAGATGGCTTCTTCTCTCTTTTTGGATCTCAATACAATGTTCTCCCCCTCTCTCGTGGAGATCTATTCAATGTAATCTTCTTTTTGCGGTGTTTTTGTTGAGACTGATGAATTGTGGGTTTATGATCAAGTCTACCTATGAATAATATTTGAATCTTCTCTGAATTCTTTTATGTATGATTGGTTATCTTTGCAAGTCTCTTCGAATTATCAGTTTGGTTTGGCCTACTAGATTGGTTTTTCTTGCCATGGGAGAAGTGTTTAGCTTTGGGTTCAATCTTGCGGTGTCCTTTCCCAGTGACAGAAGGGGCAGCAAGGCACGTATTGTATTGTTGCCATCGAGGATAACAAGATTGGTTTTTTTATCATATTGCATGAAACTATCCCTCTACATCATGTCATCTTGCTTAAGGTGTTACTCTGTTTTTAACTTAATACTCTAGATGCATGCTGGATAGCGGTCGATGAGTGTAGTAATAGTAGTAGATGTAGGTAGGAGTCGGTCTACTTGTTTCGGACGTGATGCCTATATACATGATCATACCTAGATATTCTCATAACTATGCTCAATTCTGTCAATTGCTCAATAGTAATTTGTTCACCCACCGTAGAATACTTATGCTGTTGAGAGAAGCCACTAGTGAAACCTATGGCCCCCGGGTCTATTCTCATCATATCAATCTCCATCACTTTAATCTTGCTTTGCTTTTTACTTTGCCTTTTACTTTTCAGTTTGCATCTCTATACCAAAAATACCAAAAATATTATCTATCATCTCTATCAGATCTCACTCCCGTAAGTGACCATCAAGGGATTGACAATCCCTAATCACGTTGGTTGCATTGAGCTATTGTTTTGTGCAGGTATGAGGGACTTGAGCGTAGCCTCCTACTAGATTGATACCTTGGTTCTAAAAAACTGAGGGAAATACTTACGCTACTTTGCTGCATCATCCTCTTCTCTTCGGGGAAATCCAACGCAGTGCTCAAGAGGTGTCACAACCCTAGATCTTTGTTTGTAATTAGTTGCATCTGCATCCATGTCATCATGTTTATTTTTCAATGAACTGGAAATGGGGACATGTGAAAGCCTTAGTAATCATTTCTGAAAATGACCCAAATAAAAATTGCTTCAAATAAGTCCAAGAAAACATTCCTGTGAATCTGTGGAAATATTGGCAAGGGATAAAATTCAAACCAATATTTTTAGAATCTCAGAAACAATTATTTTGGGCCTTTGTATTAATCCAATAAATATTTGAATTGGATCTATATTTATTATATAATAAATATATGTTCAGTAATTCTGAAAATTGTTGTGTGGATTTGGATAAGTCCATTTAGTTCGCACAATTATTTTCATTAATTTTTTAAATTGATTTGGTCTTAGAACTAAATCACAAACAGACTGCAAAAATAGAAAAGAGAAAACAAAATAGAGAAAAGCAGAGAGAGAGAAGAACTTACCTGGCCTTACCTGGCGCGGCCCAGTTGCTGACGAAGACTATAGAGGACCCAGCCCATCTCCTCACCTAGTCGTCTTCCTCGCGCCTTCTGGCATAGTGCATGGCGCGCGCACAGCCGAGCCGCGGCCACCTCCTGCTAGCCACGCAGCCGCTTCCCCCCCTCGTCCTGATCCGCCCCAGAGACGCCCAGTGACCACATGCTCCTCTTCTCTCTCTCCGTGGACCTCTTCCCCCTCCCCTGGCTCTCCCTCCAGCGTAGCCATCGCCGCCGTCCGCCGCCACTGCGTCCACCGACCACCCCTCGCCCCAAGACCGTGTGCAAACGCTCCGCCCCGCAGTCTTCGTCGTCCACGACGAGCCACGCGACCTGGAGAGCCTTGCATCGTCCTTCCCGAGTCCTTCTTCAACCTTCGGCTGCTGGCGAAGAACACGAGCTCGCCGATGAAACAGAGCCTCCCCGAGCACGCTAAGAACGGCTACGACATCGTTGTGAGCTAGCGGTTCTTTCCCCTCTGTTTTTACTCTGGATTCATCGCCATAGCGTTCGAATCCATGAAGAACGAACGCTCACCGCCGCCCAGCTCGTCGCCGGCGATGCTATGGCGACCTTCTGGACCCGTGCGTATAAACAACGCACTCGTGAGCTCGCGTAGGTTCTGTAGGTACCAAGAGACGAACGATTACGCGAGCTGACAAGATTTTCCGTCGAACCCGAACTCCGGCCACTGCAAACTTCATCGCCGGCCATGATTCCGGCCACCCCAGCTCCTCCCGTTCGCTCCACCAGATGCGCGAGAACCACAACTAACCATAGCGGGCAAACCACGCGTAGAATGGTGCCCTGTAGCGAGCGCACGGTGAACCTCCGTCGTCGGCTGTGGTCGTCGCCGGTTAACCTCTGGCGATGATGATGTGGCACTGTCATTAGCAGCCAATCCTTTTAATTAGCCACCCCACCACCACTGACAGCGGGCCCTACTGCGGGGCCAAACCCAATCAGCGCTGGTTTTGACCGGGATTAGTCCCTGTGTCACTGACGTGTGGACCCCACACATCAGGTTTGACCTGGGTCAACCCAGTTGACCTGCTGACGCAGTGCTGTCATCATGCTGACGCACTAAAGCTTTTCTGGCGTTTTAAATTAATCACAGAATTCTAGGAAATTGCTTAAGCTTCAAAAAATCACAGAAATTCAACCGTAGCTCAGATTGAAATAATTTATATATGAAAAATGATCAGAAAAATGCAATCTATCCATATGTACCATTTTCATGCATGTTAGAACAACTTATAGATACTGTTTAGGACAAATCAAATGAATGGCATTTAAATAACCATATGTGGAGTTTGAATTTGAACCTTTGGTTCAACCAACTTCATTTAATATGATTGCTAGTTGCATTAGCTCAAACACCAGCATATTGCCATGTCACGTTCATGCATCATATTTGTTGCATCGCATTGATTGTGTTCTTTCTTGTTTGCCGGTATTTGTCCCCTCTCAGTAGACGATGTTCCGGCGATGAGTTCGATGACACCGATGAGGAGCTATACTATCTTCAGAAGTGCCAGGCAAGCAAAACCCCCTTGTTCATTCCGATACACTCCCACTCTCTCTCTCTCCTGCTCTTTTTACTGCATTAGGACAACAACGGTTCAACTGTTACATGTTGCGGTAGTTGAACCCCTTTCTCTGCATGACCTGTCATTGCCACAGTAAATAGATGAAACCCACTAGCATGAGTAGGAGTTGTTTGAGCCCTGATGTGCCTACTCATTCATGCTTGTTTGTTATGCCTGCTATTGCTTAGAGTTGTGTCAGGTCTGATTCATCGGGGATGAATTGGGAAATTGTGAACATGTCCTACTATTGAGACCTAAGTGTGTGAACACGATTTGGTAAAGGTAGCGGTGAGAGGCCATGTATGAGTACATGGTGGGTTGTCTCATTGAAACCGTCCTCAGGAACTGAGTTCTGTGTTTGTGATCCATGAACAGTTACTACCGCGCATTGGAATGCTTAAGTGCCCCTCTCGACTTATTAACCAACCTGATCTCTATCCAGGAGTTGCAACTAGTTTCTGGTGTTTGTAGGTAGTGTTAGTAGTCTACCAAGTGGCACCCGGTATAGGTGGGCTTGGGACAGACTAGGCACAGTGGCACGGTGTACCAAGTGGCACTCGGATGGTGGGCTTGGGAACCCTGCTCACATCGTTTGGAGCCGTGAGCGACACCCCGGCCGGATCTCCTTGCGATGGAACCCGAATAGGCGATAAACCTGGACTAGAGCATTGCGTGGTTAGTTAGGTCGTGGCCGACTCCCTCGCCAGGCCTCCGCTTGAAGGTTGCCGAGATACACGATGTGTACATGGTGGTAAGTGGCGAGAGCGTGTGTGAAGAAGTACACCCCTGCAGTCTTAACATCATCTATTCGAATAGCCGTGTCCGCGGTAAAGGACTTTTGGATTGCCTGTATAGTTCATAGATAACTTAAAGTGGATACGCTAAAACTCGCAAGATAAGCGTGAGTACTATGGATGCCTTCTCGTAGGGAGACGGGAGTGGATCCATAGTGGTGTATTGTGATGGTGAATATGTGGAATTGTGTGCGCCACCTCAAAAGAGTTACTTGCAGTCGTAGTTCAGGATAGCCACCGAGTCAAAGCTGACTTGCTGTAGTTAAACTCCACCACCCCTTTGTTGATACCGATGCATATGTAGATAGTTTTATGTAAGTCTTGCTAGGTACATTTGTACTCACGTTTGCTTATTTTATGTTTTGCAGAGAGACTTCAGTCTCGCTAGTAGTTCCGCTTGGATTTCGAAGTTTAGCTTGTTACCTCAGCTATGATCTTGTACCCTTGGGAGGGTCTTGTAGATAGTCAGGCTTCTCAGCCTTCTTCATTTGTAGTTGTCTGTACTCAGACAAGTTAAGCTTCCGCATGTGCTTGTTGTTTGTATGCTCTATATGTTGGGGTCATGAGACCCATGTTTGTGATACTTGGATCCTCGGAGCCTAATGAATAAATACTTGAGTCATAGAGTTATGCTGTGATGCCATGTTGTATTTACACATATCGAGCATATTGTGTGTATGATTGAAATGCTTGGTATGTGTGGGATCCGACAAAATAGTTGTTTATCCTTGGTAGCCTCTCTTATGGGGAAATGTAGTCTTGTGCTTCCATGAGCCATAGTAGTCTGCTACAGCCCGGTTCACCGGAGTCCTGCTAGCCCAGCACTACTGCTCCAGAACACTTGACTGGTCGGCATGTGATTCACTTCGTTCCTGTGTCTGTCCCTTCGGGGAAATGTCACGTGGTGACATCCGGAGTCCTGCCTAGCCTGCTATAGCCCAGGTTTCCGGAGTCCTGTTAGCTCAGTGCTACAGCCCGGATTCATACGCTGCTGACCGACATGCTCGATGTTGATTCATGTATGCCTGTCCCCGTAAGTTAGTGCCACTTTGGGTTCACGACTAGTCATGTCAGCCAGGGTTCTCTGTCATATGGATGCTAGCGACACTATCATATACGTGAGCCAAAAGGCGCAAACGGTCCCGGGCCATGGTAAGGTGACACCCGTGGGAATACCATGCGTGAGGCCGCAAAGTGATATGAGGTGTTACAGGCTAGATCGGTGTGACTTAGAATCGGGGTCCTGACAACTTTGGTATCAGAGCCTGACTGCCTGTAGGATTACCAAGCCAAACTGGTCGAAGTTGAGTCTAGAAATGCTTTAGTTATATAAGGGAATTGATTGTGGAAGGGAACGTAAGGCTCTTTGTACTCCTTTACCTTATGCCCTTCTGATCTGAGTCATCCTCTTCTCTTCTACGGGGATTAAGAACTAGGATTCTCGTCTATCTATCAGGATCAGGTGTTACTAATCCGTAGACTCGTAGGATTGCTGGTCTCAAGCCTTAGTTCAGTTTCTACCACTTCCATGTGTTGACAGTTGATCCCGGAGCCTTGATATTGTGAAGTTGAGTGGTCATGCCACTATTTTGCAGGATGTCTCAAATCTTTTTGAGCATTTACAGCCGTTATGCTGTCCGACTCATCCCAGGTTTCTAAATAGTCTAATGCATTTGCAAATCCCTTCTTCCCGTTTCCGATGTCCTTTTGGGCCAGATTAAGCACACTAAACGGTCTGTTGAGGTACTTCATTGCCTCGACATATATGTTGGAGTTATTATTATGACCCTAGGTGTCTAGAGTATCACCTAGTAACCTAGCCATGTTTGGTGTTCCCAGTGTGATGATTCTGGCCGCCATTCTCGAAAGCATCCCGTGATGCCATTTAGTTAGTAGGTATTCAATTCCTGGGTTTTGAACCCGAGATTCATTCCACTCACCTCCTGTTGATAGTGTTTGCTAGTTCCTTTAAGATATTAGTAACCTTTGCGATAATCCTCGAGGTCCATGGTATTTCCTTCTTCCAAATACCATGAACTACTTATGGCAGAAGTTCTTTGAACCAAAAGATCACAACTAGAGTGCTCTTAATGAGTTCTCCGTCCTATATTGGTGTCTCTGCCAATTCTTCCTCTTCTGCATGGGTTATCCGGAAGAAATGTTGAGCTTTGCTCGACATACTAATCTATGCATCCACAACTCAGAAAGTGATATGTTACTTTGAGTTGTTCTCCTTAGTTGTTTCTGACCTTCGTCTGTCAATTGTTGGTCAAGAGTAGTTGTGCATTCGTGTTATCGATGCCTATTATTCTTATGGTCCGTCAAGCCATTCTATTCCAGAATGACTAGGAGAAACAAACTCCAGTACCTCATCCATATCTAGGGTTGGGTCAAAGTAGTTGTATTCTGCATATCAAATATTAATCCAGCTTTTGTTCTGCTCTACCTTGGAGTATTACCATCTTTATATTAAGATTATCATGGGAATCGCACACCATCCTATGAATTCTTGGTTCAGTGATACTTCTCGCCATCATCGTTCATTCTTCGGTCTCCATGTTATTGTAACTGGAATACCGACAAGTGAATTGTGATGTGTGAAATCAATACCCCTAGCAACCCCGTTGCTTGGTAGTTAATGGACAACACTCTCATTCTCGGTGTGCTGGTTATTAAATCATCATCCTAAGATTGATCATGCTACCTAGTCCTTAGTTCTGGTGCACTCTTCGATCAATGAGTTAGGATTTTGTCAAACCCTTGCTCTGTTGATCATATCGTCTTGCCCTTAAAAGCAAGATTGTTCTCAAGCTTAGTAACATATTGGTGGTTCGTGATTTTCCGAATATCTTCTCGGAGGGATCACCAGGTTGTCACCTGACTGTTATGTTAAGCACATGATCATGTTGGTTTTCTTCTAAACCACCCATTCTCCAAGATTCTGTGCTGAATACCCTGAGCTAGTTGGTTAAGCTGAACAACAACTTGGAGAGTTGGAAGATAAAAGCTTGCCTAACTTAGTTCGTTCCAAAGGGATATTCTTGTGTAGCGTGTGTTGAAGAAAGATGATATCTCCATTGATTGGTCCTCGTGATTAGTTGTTGGATCTATTGCCTTGTCAAAACTTTGACTTGAGTATGAGCTATCGTCAAGTCAAATCAGAGCCAACGATGTTCGTAATGTTGTCTTACTCTTGGTTGATCCCTCGAGCATACACCATTACATCCTTTGGTCTGACCAATGCTATCACTGTGTTCACTTAATTGTGGAATTCCATCTATATGGAAACCTGGATGGTTGTTTGTTGAGCCCATTGACAACATTTTCATCTTGTCCATGATTCATGTTGAACATCTAAGTTAGCGTTGGAAACTTTGAAAGCATTTCTTCATGCTAGCTCATGAAGCATATGTTTGGATAAAAGATGCGACTTCCTCTAACTCACGTGTATTTGAAGTAAGTTGCCGTCGTGAATTCGAGAAAGTTTGTTTTTGCTTCCTCAGGAATCATCCCAAGTTAGTCACGCATATGTGCGAAGTACTCTATGGTTTGATAGGTTGGCCGCCTCCATTCCATATGTGTTTCCTAGCACACCAAGCCACTGATTGATTTGTTCAAGTTGAAGAAGTTCCTTCTTAAGAGCAAGACTTATACAAGGACTTCGATATCCTCGATGATGGTTCCCAACTAGAACTCGGTAGTGTTTGTTGTAAGACTTCCATGTGGTCATGCTTGTCTTGGACACCGTGTTCACATGTGTGTAGCAGAACCAGCTCATATTTTGTAGCTTGCTGTCGTAGTTCATTTCTCGAGAATCTCGCAACGTTATCTCATCGAATTGTGTTGCAAACTTTCTTTTGCAGACATGTTCAGTCTGAAGTATCCTGTTACTAACAAGATCTGAATCTCAGGCAGATATGATGGTTGGAACATTCCAACATTTGCATTTTGTTCCTAGCTTACACCTTCTTTGCGCCATTTCACTATGGGCTGCCTCCATAGTAATTCTTATTCAGGATCATCTTCAAAAGTGGTCCTAGCATGGATTCCACCCATTTTCGATGATAAGAAAGATCATCCATTACGTTGTCTTCAACAAGGTAGTCCACATCATCCATTCTAGTCTGATCCTTTCGAACCCCGTCAAACGATCGTTTGTGATTGCCTTAGGCTGGTATAAAGAGTTTCAATGATCTTTGTATCAAAAGTAATTCTTTTTAACACTTAAGGGAATAATTCTACGAGTCACCTTCCCAAAGGTGTCCCATTATGGAATCATGGTAATTATCTTCTCGCTACTTTGAACCCTTGCACCATCTTACTTAAGCGTGGAATTGTTGCCTAACAAATTGAACCTTCCTCATCAGCTCCTTACAATCCCCCCGAGGTGTGTTTTGCCTCTCAGCTCCAGAGATGTTCCACGTCCCATTTCGTGAGTTGATCTTGTGATCTTTGAGATGATCCTAAGTTGCTCGAACCTCAAGAAGATCGATTCTTCTAAAATTCTCCCTTTCTTCTCGTTGTCATGTTGGGTGAAGATCTCGAAAGCAAAGACGTCAAGATCAGTTGGAGCAATGAACCAACATCTTCGAGAAGGGCAGTTGGATCATGAAGATCGTGTTAGCTTTGTGTCCCTGCTGTCTTCTTACCTCGCGCCTTGAATCTCGGGACGAGATTCTTGTTTAGTGGGGGTGAGTTGTCACAGCCCTAGATCTTTGTTTGTAATTAGTTGCATCTGCATCCATGTCATCATGTTTATTTTTCAATGAACTGGAAATGGGGACATGTGAAAGCCTCAGTAATCATTTCAGAAAATGACCAAAATAAAAATTGATTCAAATAAGTCCAAGAAAATGTTCCTGTGAATCTGTGGAAATATTGGCAAGGGATAAAATTCAAACCAATATTTTTAGAATCTCAGAAACAATTATTTTGGGCCTTTGAATTAATCCAATAAATATTTGAATTGGATCTATATTTATTATATAATAAATATATGTTCAATAATTCTGAAAATTGTTGTGTGGATTTGGATAAGTCCATTTAGTTCACACAATTACTTTTATTAATTTTTTTAATTGATTTGGTCTTAGAACTAAATCACAAACAGACTGCAAAAATAGAAAAGAGTAAACAAAATAGAGAAAAGCAGATAGAGAGAAGAACTTACCTGGCCTTACCAGGCGTGGCCCAGTTGCTGCCGAACGCTGTAGAGGGCCCAGCCCACCTCCTCACATCGTCATCTTCCTCGCGCCTTCTAGCATAGTGCGTGGCGCGCGCACAGCCGAACCGCGGCCACCTCCTGTTAGCCACGCTGCCGCTTCCCCCCTCGTCCTGATCCGCCCCAGAGATGCCCCGTGACCCCCTGCTCCTCTTCTCTCTCTCCGTGGACCTCTTCCTCCTCCCTGGCTCTCCCTCCAGTGCAGCCATCGCCGCCACCCGCCGCCACTGCGTCCACCGACCACCCCTCGCCCCAAGACCGTCTGCAAATGCTCCACCCCGCAGTCTTCATTGTCCACGGCAAGCCACATGACCTGGAGAGCCTTGCATCGTCCTCCCTGACTCGTTCTTCAACCTTCAGCTGCCGGCGAAGAACACGAGCTCGCCGACGAACTAGAGCCTCCCCGAGCACGCTAAGAACGGCTACGACATCGTTGTGAGCTAGTGGTTCATTCCCCTCTGTTTTTACTCTGGATTCATCGCCATAGCGTTCGAATCCATGAAGACCGAACGCTCACCACCGCCCAGCTTGTCGCCGGCGACGCTATGGCGACCTTCTGGACCCGTGCGTATAAACAACACACTCGTCGGCTCGCGTAGGTTCTGTAGGTACCAAGAGGCGAACGTTTACGCGACCTGACAAGATTTTCTGTCGAACCCGAACTCAGGCTGTCGTGGTACTAAGACTGACAGTAGAATGGGGGGTAGGTATGGAGAGACAAGATCCTAGCTATGGAGAAGTTGTATACGCAAGGGATTTACGAGTTCAGGCCCTTCTCGGAGGAAGTAACAGCCCTACGTCTCAGAGCCCGGAGGCGGTCGACTGGATTATAAGCGTATGAGTTACAGGGGTGCGAACCCTTCTGCCAGTGGCTTATATAGTGTCTGCCAGGACCCCAGCCAGCCCACGCAGCGGAGGGTTTAAAGTACATTAAGGCCAGGCTTTACTGGTAACGCCTTACATAAAGTGTCATCATGGCCATAAAGACTACTTAATTACAGACCGTTTGGATACAGAGTGGCTCTTGATCTCCTAGTGGTCGAGTGAGTCTTCATGGTCGAGTGTCTTCGAGTCCGTCGAGTGGAATTTCTCTTGGTCAACTGGAAGGCAGCTTCTTATAAAGACGTCCTTGGGGAGGGTACCTTGGACAGGTCCATGACCCTACCCTAGGTACATGACTTCGTCATTAGCCCCCGAATGGATCGAGGTTCGAGTGAGGAAGGAGTTGATAATTTTTCCGACCTGTTTTCCGTGTTCTGAGTATCTCATTTTGGATTAGTGACTTTTTTTAGCGATGGCATCAACTTTTCTTTCAGTCGCCTTGATCCATTCTTTTCCTCTGTCGAGTGAACTTTTGAACTTGGTGGATTTCCGAGCGACGGATCGTAGGAAATCTACCGTCTGACAAGTTGCTCTGTTGTTGACGGATTTAGCGGGATCCGAATTTTGGGAAGCACGCGAAGCAAAGATGCCTCGATTTCCGCGCCACCTTTTTCGCCACATATCGTGCGCGCGACTGTTTTGGGATTTGACAGGATCGCCCGGGCCTACCGGTCAGTCACTCGGAAGTGACCTTATATAAAGCATCGGACGGGGGTTTTTTGAACAGTGCATCTCCATTCTCCTCCCCCCTTCCTCAACCTCGCCCGCTGCTCCCGCTTTTATCTCCGCCCAACTGTTCCTCGCGCGCCTCGCCGGCAACGGTGGTGAAGGAGAAGACGGCAGCCTTGGAGCGAGCGAAGAAGGCGATGACGATGGTGAAAGCGAAGGGGAGAGCGACCAGTCGGGGCGGATCTTCGTCGCGGTCCTGCCTGCCGCAAGGCTGGGTCCAAAGAGACTGGATCTGCTCGACCATCACCTAGAGGGATCTCGACGATCTGGCCAATGAGGGACTGATCTCCCATGGGTCAGCAAGACTTCCAGGGACGGAGTGGCAACCGCAGCCACAAGAGGGTGAGTGTGTCCTCTTAGCCACTCACGTAGATCGCGGATTCTCTCTGCCGCCGAATCTTTTCTTCTGAGGGTTTCTGAACATCTTTGGGGCATAACTCCATCACTTCACTCCCAATTCCATTGCCTATCTCGCCGCTTTCGTGTCTCTGTGCGAAAACTTCCTGGGTTGTCGGCCGCACTGGGGTCTCTTTAAGCACATATTCACTTGTCGCTCTCAGACGGTGAAAAAGGCGAGTACGAATGACGAGAGGACCAAGGTAATCCAGATGTGTGGGGGTCTTGGGGTCCAAATGAGGAGTAAGAGTGCTTTTCCATCCATGACCCTTCCCGAGTCGGTTAGAGGGTGGCAGTCGACCTGGTTCTACTACCAAGACGAGTCGACGCCGGGGCAGTCGACTGGTCTCCCTCCATTCTCCATGGACCGAGTGAACAAGCCATCTTCCCTGAAGGTACTTCCGGAGGAAAAAGCTCAAGTTAAAATGTTGATGGAGCGTGTAGTTCAACTCATCCGCGACGGGGTCACTGGCATGGATCTTTTGGAGGTTTTTCTTCGACGGCGCATTCAGCCACTCCAGTACCGAGGCCACCCGATGTGGTTGTACTCTGGTACCGAGGACACCACTCGGGTCCACCCAGAGGAGGTCGACGAAGCCACACTGGAGAGCTGGATGACCGCCATCACGGGGAACAAGGACAACCCTCGTGGGGCTAGGAGGATCCCACTGCTCGACCAGACACGGTATGACCACTTATCCTCGGTTGTGATCCTGTTTCATTCATTCTATTTCACTTCAAATCGGTCGATTGACCTTTTTCTTGTTTTGTTGTCTTCCAGGCTACCACTGAGTTGTATTCGATGCCCAACGGGGCGCAGGCACCGACTGAGGAGGAGGAAGGAAGTGGAGGTGAAAGTCAAGAGGAGTGGGAATCGGATGGCGATGAGGGTGATGAAGATGCTGGCTCCGACGAGGAAGAGAAGGAGGAAGAGGAGATACAAACTTGTCCATGATCCCGCAGTCGAGCGTGGCAAAGGAGTCGCGCCTGTTGTTTAGTCCACCAAGCGTCCTCGGACGACCTCTCCGGTGCCGACTGAAAAAGCGCCGAAGCAATCTCGAGTGGCGCTATCAAAGCCGACGAAGGCCTTTCCGAAGATTAAGATGGTGATTCCCACTATTTTTGGGTAATGACGTAACTTGCGTCTCTTTGTTTCTCATGGATTTACTCTTGGTCGATTCGTTAGCTGACTGACTGATTTCCGAAACTGTAGTGCTGCTACTTCTGATACCTCGACTAGACCTGAAGACCATGAAATGGAAGACGCTGTCACTTCAAAACCTGGTACGATGATGACGAGGAACCACTGAGGCAAAGGAGGAATAGGAAAGCGTCTGCCGGCAAGGCTACTCAGGACGTGTCAGCACCCGAGACGTTGGTTGTGGAGGGGGACAACGTTACTCGGCCTACCGTATCCTTTGCGGTGCCGCTGACGAGTGCTCGCCCTTCGTCGTCGAGTGCTGATCAGGCTTCACTTTTCTCGACCCACCACATCTCAGAAGACCAAGCAAGCGCTGCTAAAGAAGCAATACGCCAGGCAGGGGTCATGATGGAGCAAGTGAAGGCGATCCGAGACGCCAGTCAAGCGGCTTATGACGCCAGTTCAACTCTTCAGAGCAATGTTCAGGTTAATCGATCACCGCCTATTTTGTTAGGATATGATACCTGAAAATCATTCTTTCTGAAAATCTTAGTGTCTGTCGTACACCCACTGGGTGCGTCGATTGAAATTCTGGATTGGTGGGGGCACGCTGAGTTTACCCACTGGGTGTAGTCCCCAAGGCTATGGTGGACTGCTAGCACTCGACAATAGTCTTTATGTCTTAAGATTTTTCTTTACTCGATCAGGTCGAATGGAATCATAGATCGGTGGGGGCACGCTGAGTGCACCCACTGGGTGTAGTCCCCGAGACTGTGGTCAACTGCTGGCAGTCGACTACAGTCTAAAGAACACCTCTCTCTTTTTTTGTGGCTATCTGCTGGTGATTAGCCTTTCTGTCTTTTTTGGTCGACTGATCGACTGTAGCTGATAGAACTAGTGGGGGCACGCTGAGTGCACCCACAGGGTGTAGTCCCCAAGACTACGGTCGAATGTTTATATTCGGCTGTAGTCTTAGAAATGCTACGATTTTTTTAGTCACTCGGAAGTGACCTATCTTTGACATCTGTCGATTGGTTCTTCGCAGAAATCTTGCGAGCTTGCAGCTCGTTATACTGAGTTGGAGAACAAGCATATCCAGCTTGAACTTGATCTGAAGCTTGTCCAGGAGAACTTCACAAAGGCAAAGGAGGAGGCAAAAGGTATGTTTGGTGAGAACCTTGACGACTGCCTTTGTTTCTTGTTCATTCCTGAGTCTGATCTCACTGTGATTTTGCAGATAAACTGAGGGATTCTCTGAAGAAGAAGGATCTTGATCTCGCTGAAGCGCAGAAAGCAGCTTCAGAGAAAACCAAGCTCGCAGAAGAAAAGCTGGCCTCAATCACCAAGCTTGAAGAGGAAAATACCAATCTGAAAGCTGCTCTTGATGCGGCCAACAAGGAGGTCAGTCGACTGAAGAATGATAATATTGCTTTGAGTGACAAGGCCAGTGAGTTGGCGGGAAAGAAGAATGATCTGGAGGCTTATTTGGGTGGACTCGCCAAGAAGCTATTCCTCATGCTCGAAGGTAATCCTTTGTATCAGACATGCCTTTTTATTATGATCTTGCCATCAAACTGATGTCTTAACTTTGGGGTTGTGTCTACAGAGTTCTGCCAGAATTTTGAAGAGGAGACTGGTTGACTGGAGACAAGCCTAGATCCCATCAACTCTCCTGTGAAGGACGAAGCCTCCATGAATGTGCTCCGACTTGAGTCTCGCGTTGCTGCTGTTGTCGACTATCTTGCAAGGCTGAAGGTTGCAACTTCCCGCATCGACACAACACTCTGGCCAGGAGAAACACTTCAGAATGACCTCGAGTCTCTGATGACTCGACTGAACGATGTTCCAAGTCGAGTGCAAGAATGGAAGAAGTCTTCTGCCAGGTGTGGTGCAGATGTTGCTCTATCTCTGGCCCGTGTTCACAGCAAGGAAGCGCGAGAGGACAAGCTGGCAGCTCTCAAGGTGGCCAATACTAAGAAGCATGATTTCCGATCCTTCATGGAGACCTTCATCGCTGCTGCCACTCGGATCGCAGATGGAACCGACCTGGACGTATTCGTTGCGCCTTCCAGCCCTCCGCAGGAGGGGTAAAAAACTTCTATGCTTGACACTTTAAATTTGCCTCGGTATGCCGAGTGATTTTTGTAACCGATAAACTTTAACGGGCTTCGCGCCTGAGCACTTCTGGTTCCGTAAGACGTTATCTGAACTTGGATTCGACGTTGAATATGTTTGCATCTGGTTTGAGGTGTCTTTTGCAGGCTAGGATGAAGCACATATTGCAATCGACTTGTTCCACATCACTCTTAGGCGAGCACTGGGCTGCAGCTAAGCCCCCGAGTGGGAGGTCTGCTCTCCACTTGGTAGGATTTTCAAAAACTTAGGCGAGCACTGGGCTGCAGCTAAGCCCCCGACTGGGAGGTCTGCTCTCCACTCGGTAGGGTTTTCAGATACTTATGCGAGCACTGGGCTGCAGCTAAGCCCCCGAGTGGGAGATCTGCTCTCCACTCGGTAGGATTTTCAAAAACTTAGGCGAGCGCAGGGCTGCAGCTAAGCCTCCGAGTGGGAGGTCTGCTTTTCATTCGGTAGGATTTTCAAAAACTTAGGCGAGCACT
>NC_041392.1:745211909-745250713 GCF_002162155.2 Triticum dicoccoides | reverse complement strand
TGAGTGGGAGGTCTGCTCTTCACTCGGTAGGATTTTCAAAAACTTAGGCGAGCACTGGGCTGCAGCTAAGCCTCCGAGTGGGAGGTCTGCTCTCCAATCGGTAGGATTTTCAAAAACTTAGGCGAGCGCTGGGCTGCAGCTAAGTCCCCGAGTGGGAGGTCTGCTCTCCACGGTAGGATTTTCAAAAATTTAGGCGAGCACTGGGCTGCAGCTAAGCCTCCGAGTGGGAGGTCTGCTCTCCACTCGGTAGGATTTTCAAAAACTTAGGCGAGCGCTGGGCTGCATCTAAGTCCCCGAGTGGGAGGTCTGCTCTCCACTCGGTAGAATTTCTATGGTGAGCCTCTCAAGAAGAAGGCATCAATCGACCTGCACCTTGTCTTCCTTGCGGAGCGCACATTATACTTGTGGCGTAGCTCAGAAGGAGAAAGTAGCAGTCGACTTGTACCTTGTCCTCCTTGCGGAGTGCACATTATACTTGTGGCGTAGCTCGGAAGAGGAGAGTAGCAGTCGACCTGCACCTCGTCTTCCTTGCGGAGCACATGTTATACTTGTACTTAGGCGAGCGCTATGCTGCAGCTAAGCCTCAGAGTGGTGAGGTTGGCTCACCACTCGGTAGGATTTTATCGAACTTAGGCGAGTACTTGGACTGCAGCTAAGCCTCCGAGTGGGAGGCTGGCTCACCACTCGGTAGGATTTTATTTAAACATAGGCGAGTACTTGGACTGCAGCTAAGCCTCCAAGTGGGAGGCTGGCTCGCCACTTGGTAGGATTTTATTTGAACTTAGGCGAGTACTTGGACTGCAGCTGAGCCTCCAAGTGAGAGGCTGGCTTGCCACTTGGTAGGATTTTATTGAACTTAGGTGAAACGGATTCGCAGCTAAGCCTCCGAGTGTGAGGCTGGCTCACCACTCGGTAGGATTTTTACAAACTTAGGCGAAACGGATTCGCAGCTAAGCCTCCAAGTGTGAGGCTGGCTCACCACTCGGTAGGATTTTTACAAACTTAGGCGAAACGGATTTGCAGCTAAGCCACCCACTGGGGGAATTTTTGAGTAAACAAAAGTAACAACAATCATTGGGAAAATTATAACACTATTGTCTTTGAAAAATGAACTATAGAAGTACTTTTATTACATTTCCGAGTGCATACTTAAGTGTAAAAGGGGCGGAGCAGCTCCGCGTTCCAAGCTCAGGGCTCGTCGATCTGGTGCTTGACATTGTAAAGACGGTATGCTCCATTGTGGAGAACCTTGGTGACGATGAAGGGGCCTTCCCAAAAAGGAGCGAGCTTGTGTGGCTTCTGCTGATCCACTCGGAGAACCAAATCTCCTTCCTGGAAGGCTCGACTCCTCACGTTTTTGGCGTGGAAGCGACGCAAGTCCTGCTGGTAAATGGTCGACCGGATCAAGGCCATCTCCCTTTCTTCTTCTAGAAGGTCAACTGCATCTTGCCGGGCTTGTTCTGCTTCATCTTCGGTGTAGAGCTCGACTCGGGGAGCATTGTGAAGCAGGTCACTCGGCAAGACCGCTTCAGCTCCGTAGACCAAGAAGAACGGAGTTCTCCCAGTCGACCGGTTATGTGTGGTGCTTAATCCCCAAAGCACTGACGGAAGTTCGTCGACCCATGCACCAGCTGCGTGCTTGAGATCACGCATCAATCGGGGTTTCAACCCTTTGAGAATCAAGCCATTTGCTCGTTCTGCCTGTCCATTCGACTGAGGATGAGTGACTGAAGCATAGTCGACTCGTGTGCCCTGAGATGTGCAGAACGCTCTGAATTCCTCGGAATCGAAGTTTGACCCATTGTCAGTGATGATGCTGTGTGGGACTCCATATCTGAATATCAACTCTCTGATGAAGCTGACAGCAGTGTCGGCATCAAGATTCTTGATGGGTTTAGCCTCAATCCACTTGGTGAACTTGTCGACTGCTACCAGCACATGGGTGAAACCACTTCTGCCTGTTCTCAGAGGTCCAACCATATCCAATCCCCATACAACGAATTGCCATACGAGTGGTATGGTCTTTAAGGCTGAGGGAGGCTTGTGTGACATATTGGAGTAAAATTGACATCCTTCACACTTGTCGACTATCTCCTTTGCCATTTCATTCGCTCTTGGCCAGTAAAATCCGGCTCGGTATGCTTTGGCTACAATTGTCCGAGAGGACGCATTATGGCCACAGGTCCCCGAGTGGATGTCGTCAAGGATTATCCGACCTTCTTTTGGCGTTATGCATTTCTGACCAACTCCAGTCGCGCTTTCTCTGTACAACTGTCCCCTTATCACGGTAAAGGCTCTAGATCGGTGGACGATCTGTCGAGCCTCTTCTTCATCCTCTGGGAGCTCTTTCCTTAAGATATACGCGATATACGACACTGTCCAATCAGGAGTGAACACCAACACTTCCATGATCAGGTCGACCACTGCCGGAACTTCAACTACAGTCGGATCTGTGACACTTTTAGGCTGCGGAGCTTCTTCGGTAAAAGGATCTTCTTTAACTGATGGGGTATGGATATGCTCCAAGAACATATCACCGGGAATGGCTTCTCTCTTGGAACCTATCTTCGCCAAATCATCAGCCGCTTGATTCTTCAATCGGGGTATATGGTGGAGCTCTAACCCTTCAAATTTCTTTTCAAGCTTTCTCACTGCATTGCAGTATCCAGTCATGGCTGGGCATCTAACGTCCCACTCCTTCATCACCTGATTGACCACCAAATCTGAGTCGCCATAAACCATAAGGTGACGGACGCCGAGTGAAATGGCCATGCGCAACCGATATAAAAGTGCCTCTTATTCTGCTTCATTATTGGAGGAATCAAAGTGAATCTGGAGAACATATCTGAGCTTATCTCCTCTGGGGGAAACCAATACTACCCCAGCACCGGAACCATTTAACATCTTAGACCCGTCAAAGAACATGGTCCAGTGTTCCGAGTGAACTTGAGTCGGCTGCTGTTGTTCAATCCACTCGGCAAGGAAATCTGCTATTGCTTGGGACTTAATGGCTTGCTTTGCCTCAAACTTGATATCAAGGAGAAGGAGTTCAATCGCCCATTTCGCCACTCGACCAGTTGCATCTCTGTTGTGCAGAATCTCTGACAGTGGGGCGTCGCTGACGACTATAATGGAATGATTAGAGAAATAATGAAAAACCTTCTTCGTGGTCATGTAGATCCCATATACAAGCTTCTGATAATGAGGGTATCTTTGCTTCGATGGGGTCAAAACTTCGGAAAGATAATACACTGGGCGCTGAACTTTGAAGGCTTTCCCTTCTTCTTCCCGCTCGACTGTAAGTACTGTACCGACGACTTGTCCTGTGGCTGCAATGTAAAGCAACAGAGGCTCTTTGCTGATTGGACCAGCAAGCACCGGCTGGGTGGAGAGCAGAGATTTTAGCTCGGCAAATGCTGCATCAGCTTCTGGAGTCCACTCGAACTTGTCTGACTTCTTCATTAGTCGGTAAAGAGGCAATGCCTTTTCACCGAGGCGAGAGATGAATCGACTTAATGCGGCCAAGCATCCAGTAAGCTTCTGGACATCGTGCACACGCACAGGGCGTTTCATTCGGAGTACAGTGCCAACTTTTTCTGGGTTAGCGTCGATTCCTCGTTCTGAAACGAGAAAACCGAGTAACTTTCCACCAGGAACTCCGAATGTGCACTTTGATGGATTAAGCTTGATATCAAACCTCCTGAGATTGGCAAATGTTTCAGCGAGGTCAGTCAACAGGTCGGAACCCTTTCGTGACTTGACCACAATATCATCCATGTATGCTTCCACATTCCGACTGATTTGAGTGAGTAAACACTTCTGAATCATCCTCATGAACGTGGCCCCGGCAGTCTTGAGACCGAATGGCATGGTGACATAGCAGAAGCACCCGAATGGAGTGACGAGAGCTGTTTTGATCTCGTCGGGTCCATACAGACGATCTGATGGTACCCGGAATAGGAGTCTAGGAAAGACAATCTCTCACATCCTGCAGTCGAGTCGACAATTTGGTCGATGCGAGGGAGAGGAAAATGATCTTTCAGGCAGGCCCAATTGATATGTTTGAAATCAATGCACATGCGAAGTGACTTGTCCTTCTTGGGGACCATGACCACATTGGCGAGCCACTCGGAGTGGTATATCTCTCGGATAAACTCTGCTGCCAGGAGCCGAGCCACCTCCTCGCCAATGGCCTTTCTCTTCTGGACGGCGGACCGTCGAAGATGTTCTTTGACAGGTTTTGCTTTTGGGTCGACCCGTAAACGGTGCTCAGCCAGCCCCCTGGGTACACCCGGCATGCCAGCAGGCTTCCATGCAAAGATGTCCGAGTTCTCACGGAGGAACTGGATGAGCGCTTCTTCCTATTTAGAGTCGAGTGTTGTAGAAATATGAGTCGGAGCCGCGCTGGGGTCGGTAGGGTGAATGTGAACGGGCTTCGTCTCACCAGACGACTAGAACACTGACTCTATGGCGGGCTTCTTGGCCCGCAATAAATCACTCGGATCTGCATTTTTCTTATATTCTTCTAGCTCTACCACTGTTATCTGGGAATCGGCAATCTTTGAGCCTTTCTGAAAACACTCTTCTGCCTTTATCTGATTGCCAGTGATGGTGATCACACCCTTGGGGCCAGGCATCTTCAATTTGAGGTATACGTAACATGGTCTAGCCATGAACCGTGCATAAGTTGGCCTGCCCAAAATAGCGTGATAAGCGCTCTGGAAATCCACAACTTCAAACGTCAGCTTCTCTTTGCGGAAATGCTTCGAGTCGCCGAACACCACATCTAGAGCTATTTGGCCGAGTGACTCAGCCTTCTTTCCAGGAATGACTCCATGAAAACTCATGTTGCTGGAGCTGAATCTGGACATTGGAATGCCCATTCCCTTTAGCGTCTCCGCATACAATATATTCAGTCCACTGCCACCATCCATCAGCACCTTAGTCAGTCGAGTGCCCTCGACGACTGGGTCGACCACCAAAGCTTTCCTCCCAGGGGTGGCTATGTGAGTCGGATGATCGGACTGGTTGAACGTAATGGAAGTCTGAGACCATCTCAGATAGCTTGGTGTCGCCGGAGCGACCATATTTACCTCACGGTTGATAACTTTCAATCGACTTTTGCTCTCCACATCAGCAAAAATCATCAGGGTGGAATTGACATGGGGGTATCCTCCATCACTGTCCTCTTTGTCTTCAGCCTTGTCCGACTCCATTTCCTTGTCCTTTACCTTCTTGGGGTTCCATGATCCTTTGGGCTTCCCTTTGAATTTGCCCTGAGTCACAGCCAGAGCCTCTCCAGGAGCAACAGGCTCGGCTTTCCGCTTCTGCTTTCGACTGGAGTTTCCTTTTTCCGACTGACTCGGCTTGTACTTGCCACTCTGGAGTCGATCCTCTTCTTCACCATTGGCATATTTGGTGGTAATCTCCATCATTCGACTCAGGGTCATATCCCCAGTCCGACCAAACTTCAAACTTAACTCTCTGTTCTTAACACCATCCTTGAAGGCACAGAGTGCCTGATGATCAGATACATTCTCCACCGTATGATGCAAGGTGATCCATCTCTGGATGTAATCTCTCAGGGTCTCATTCGACTTTTGCACGCAGACCTGCAACTCTGTCAGTCCCGCTGGTCGCTTGCAAGTTCCCTCAAATGTCCTGACGAACACTCGGGAAAGATCTTCCCAAGTGTAAATGCTACTAGGAGCTAACTGATTCAACCAGGCCCTGGCCGAACCCTCCAACATGAGTGGTAGGTGTTTCATGGCTACCTCATCATTGCCACCGCCAATCTGTACAGCCACCCGGTAGTCCTCGAGCCAAGTTTCGGGCTTGGACTCACCAGTGAACTTACTTACTCCAGTCGCCAACCTAAAATTGGGAGGGATCACCGCGGCTCTGATGGCTCTGCTAAAACATTCTGGACCTGAAACATGGACTCGGCTGCTGGTGGGCGCATCTCTATCGTGTCCTTCTCGATGAGCTCTGTTCCGGTCGACCAAACCTTGCACGATGATGGATCTCGCGTCAAAGCCTGGTTCCCTGGGGTCGACCGGAGCTCTCCACCCAACACTGTGCTGGAGCCTGTCATCTTGCTGCCGAGGGGCGTAAGACCCACCCCTTGGGGGAGGAGTGGGCACTCGATGCTGATCATCATGATCGAATCGGTCATCACGCCGATCACGTCGACCCCCACGTCCCTCACGCCACGGAGGCGATCTTGGGCTATGAGCCGACTGGACTGTATTCGCAGCGACGGATCGACTGTGAATCCTATTGCGTGAATGTGACACAGCTGAATTCTGATCTCCTGCTGCCTGGAGCAAATCTCAGATCTGCATCAAGCCTCTGCCAGCTTCCGACTGAGAGGGCTGAATTGACTCTGCTATACGGGCAGCAGCTGCTAGATTCTGAATCGGGGTTCGATATACCTGAGTTGGTTGCGGAAAAAGTTGACGTTGACTGGAGTCGGGTACTCGTTGCCACGCGCATTCGTCGAGTGCTCGTTGGAGGTTCTCTAGTCGAGTGCGCTCAGCCAAGTTGGCGAAACGCGCATCCTCCAAGGCACGAGCCTCGGGGGTTTCTCCTACGATAGGAGTATGCAGAGCATCCATGTTCTGGCGGCGAAGATCTTCCCTTTGCAGAGAAGTGAGCGGCTCGGGTTGATATTCTTCGTGGACCTGAGCGGGGTCGCCCCCACCGTCCGCCCCGTCAATGTGGGGGAAGACGGGAGGACTACGAGGCCCATTGACCATCAGAACCTCTACCGCAGGATCACTGCTGTCGCACTCGGATGTAGTCTCTACGGAGCCAGTCGACAGATCGAACAGGTCATAGAGAGATTCGTCGGGCTCGATTGCCGCGACTTGGGAGGTGGCCCTTTGGCGAGCCACTGTGCGTCTCACCCATCGCTGAAGCCTCGACCGACCAGAGCGCTTGCGCTGGCGGGAGACAGGGAGGGAGGACGACACAGGAGTCGACTGATATGGAGCCGACGGTTGCCGCAGCAGGACGCCGCGGACACATGCACGAAAATGCGTCGCCCCGCGGACGGGAAGCGCGTCGATGTCGAGTGGAGCCTCCTGGAGCCAAGCAGAGTCGTCGGCGATGAACGTGAGCGCGCCGAGACGGATCTCGCGGCCCTCGACCAGAACTCCGCCAAAAACCATGATGAAGGCGATCAGAACAATTGCAACTTCTCCAAAAAGTTGCTAAGACACCTGCCCCACGGTGGGCGCCAACTGTCGTGGTACTAAGACTGATAGTAGAATGGGGGGAAGGTATGGAGAGGCAAGATCCTAGCTATGGAGTAGTTGTATACGCAAGGGATTTACCAGTTCAGGCCCTTCTCGGAGGAAGTAACAGCCCTACGTCTCAGAGCCCGGAGGCGGTCGACTGGATTATAAGCGTATGAGTTACAGGGGTGCGAACCTTTCTGCCAGTGGAGGGGGTGGCTTATATAATGTCTGCCAGGACCCCAGCCAACCCACGTAGCGGAGGGTTTAAAGTACATTAAGGCCAGGCGTTACTGGTAGTGCCTTACATAAAGTGTCATCATGGCCATAAAGACTACTTAATTACAGACCGTTTGGATACAGAGTGGCTCTTGATCTCCTAGTGGTCGAGTGAGTCTTCATGGTCGAGTGTCTTCGAGTCCGTCGAGTGGAATTCCTCTTGGTTGACTGGAAGGCAGCTTCTTATAAAGACATCCTTGGGGAGGGTACCTTGGACAGGTCCATGACCCTACCCTAGGTACATGACTTCGTCACCGGCCACCGCAAACTTCGTCGCCGGCCATGATTCCGGCCACCCCATCTCCTCCCGTTCGCTCCACCAGATGCGCGAGAACCACAACTAACCATAGCCGCAAACCACACGTAGAATGGTGCCCTGTAGCGAGCGCACGGTGAACCTCCGCCGTCGGCTGTGGTTGTCTCGGTTAACCTCCGGCGATGATGACGTGGCACTATCATTAGCAGCCAATCCTTCTAATTAGCCACCCCACCACCACTGACAGCGGGCCCTACTGTGGGGTCAAACCCAATCAGCGCAGGTTTTGACCGAGATTAGTCCCTGTGTCACTGACGTGTGGACCCCACACTCCAGGTTTGACCTGGGCAACCCAGTTGACCTGCTGCCGCAGTGCTGTCATCATGCTGACGCACTAAAGCTTTTCTAGCGTTTAAAATTAATCAGGGAATTCCAGGAAATTACTTAAGCTTCAAAAAATCACAGAAATTCATCCGTAGCTCAGATTGAAATAATTTATATATGAAAAATCACAGAAAAATGCAATCTATCCATATGTACCATTTTCATGCATGTTATAACAACTTATAGCTACTGTTTAGGAGAAATCAAATGAATGGCATTTAAATAACCGTATGTGGAGTTTGAATTTGAACCTTTGGTTCAAACCAACTTCATTTAATATGATTGCTAGTTGCATTAGCTCAAACACCAGCATGTTGCATCGCATAGATTGTGTTCTTTCTTGTTTGCCGGTATTTGTCCCCTCTCAGTAGACGACGTTCCGGTGATGAGTTCGATGACACCGATGAAGAGCTATACTATCTTCAGAAGTGCCAGGCAAGCAAAACCCCCTTGTTCATTCCGATACAATCCCACTCTCTCGCTCCTACTCTTTTTACTGCATTAGGACAACAACGATTCAACTATTACATGCTGCAGTAGTTGAACCCCTTTCCTCTGCATGACCTGTCATTGCCACAGTAAATATATGAAACCCACTAGCATGAGTAGGAGTTGTTTGAGCCCTGATGTGCCTACTCATTCATGCTTGTTTGTCATGCCTGCTATTGCTTAGAGTTGTGTAAGGTCTGATTCATCGGGGATGAATTGGGAAGTTGTGAACATGTCCTACTGTTGAGAGCTAAGTGTGTGAACACGATTTGGTAAAGGTAGCGGTGAGAGGCCATGTAGGAGGACATGGTGGGTTGTCTCATTGAAACCATCCTCAGGAACTGAGTTCTGTGTTTGTGATCCATGAATAGTTACGACCACGCATTGGAATGCTTAAGTGCCCCTCTCGACTTATTAACCAACCTGATCTCTGTCCAGGAGTTGCAACTAGTTTCTGGTTTTTGTAGGTAGTGTTAGTAGTCTACCAAGTGGCACCCGGTATAGGTGGGCTTGGGACAGACTAGGCACAGTGGCATGGTGTACCAAGTGGCACCAGGATGGTGGTCTTGGGAACCCTACTCACATCATTTGGGGCCGTGAGCGACACCCCGGCCGGATCTCCTTGCGGATGGAACCCGAATAGGCAATAAACCTGGACTAGAGACTTGTGTGGTTAGTCAGGTCGTGGCCGACTCCCTCGCCAGGCTTCCGCTTGAAGGTTGCCGAGATACATGATGTGTACATGGTGGTAAGTGGTGAGAGCGTGTGTGAAGAAGTACACCCCTGCAGGGTTAACATCATCTATTCGAATAGACGTGTCCGCGGTAAAGGACTTTTGGATTGCCTGTACAGTTCATAGATAACTTAAAGTGGATACTCTAAAACTCGCAAGATAAGCGTGAGTTCTATGGATGGCCTTCTCGTAGGGTGACGGGAGCGGATCCATAGTGGTGTATTGTGATGGTGAATATGTGGACTCATGCGCGCCACCTCAAAAGAGTTACTTGCAGTCGTAGTTCAGGATAGCCACCGAGTCAAAGCTGGCTTGCTGCAGTTAAACTCCACCACCCCTTTGTTGATACCGATGCATATGTAGATAGTTCAGATGTAAGTCTTGCTGGGTACATTTGTACTCACATTTGCTTATTTTATGTTTTGCAGAGAGACTTCAGTATCGCTAGTAGTTCCGCATGGATTTCGACGTTTAGCTTGTTACCTTAGCTATGATCTCGTACCCTTGGGAGGGTCTGGTAGATAGTCAGGCTTCTCAGCCTTCTTCATTTGTAGTTGTCTGTACTCAAACAAGTTAAGCTTCCGCATGTGCTTGTTGTTTGTATGCTCTGTATGTTGGGTTCATGAGGCCCATGTTTGTAATACTTGGCTCCTCGGAGCCTAATGAATAAATACTTGAGTCATAGAGTTATGTTGTGATGCCATGTTGTATTTACACATATCGAGCATATTGTGTGTATGATTGAAATGCTTGGTATGTGTGGGATCCGACAACCTAGTTGTTTATCCTTGGTAGCCTCTCTTATGGGGAAATGTAGTCTTGTGCTTCCATGAGCCATAGTAGTCCGCTATAGCCCAGTTCACCGGAGTCCTGCTAGCCCAGCACTACTGCTCCTGAACACTTGACTGGCTGGCATGTGATTCACTTCGTTCCTGTGTCCGTCCCTTCGGGGAAATGTCACGCGGTGACATCCGGAGTCCTGCCTAGCCTGCTACAGCCTGGGTTCCCGGAGTCCTGTTAGCCCAGTGCTACAGCCCGGATTCGCACGCTGCTGACCGACATGCTCGATGTTGATTCATGTATGCCTGTCCCCGTAAGTTAGTGCCACTTTGGGTTCACGACTAGTCATGTCGGCCCGGGTTCTCTGTCATATGGATGCTAGCGACACTATCATATACGTGAGCCAAAAGGCGCAAATGGTCCCCGGCCATGGTAAGGCGACACCCGTAGGAATACCGTGCGTGAGGCCGCAAAGTGATATGAGGTATTACAGGATAGATCAGTGTGACTTAGAATCGGGGTCCTGACAAGAGGTAGCAAGCGTCATGTCATTTTATTTAGCTTTGCTTGCTGTTTGAATAAAATACCAAAATCTGAAATTCCTAAATGTTAGAGAGTCTTCAGATAGTTGCATAATTATTCGACTACTTAGTGATCTTCACTTATATCTTTCAGAGTAGTTTGTCGTTTGCTCTAGTGCTTCACTTATATCTTTTTGAGCACGGCGGTGGATTTATTTTGAAGAAATTTATGAACTCTCATGCTTCACTTATATTATTTTGAGAGTCCTAAATAGCATGGTAATTTTATTAAATAATCCTAATATGCTAGGTATTTAAGATTGGTAAAAACTTTCTTATGAGTGTGTTGAATATTAAGAGAAGTTTGATGCTTGATGATTGTTTTGAGATATGGAGGTAATATATCAAAGTCGTGCTAGTTGAGTAGTTGTGAATTTGAGAAATGCTTGTGTTGAAGTTTGCAAGTCCCGTAGCATGCACATATGGTAAACGTTATGCAACAAATTTGAAACATGAGGTGTTCTTTGATTGTCCTCCTTATGAGTGGCGGTCGGGGACGAGCGATGGTCTTTTCCTACCAGTCTATCCCCCTAGGAGCATGCGCGTAGTGCTTTGGTTTTTGATGACTTGTAGATTTTTGCAATAAGTATGTGAGTTCTTTATGACTAATGTTGAGTCCATGGATTATATGCACTCTCACCCTTCCATCATTGCTAGCCTCTTCGGTACCGTGCATTGCCCTTTCTCACATTGAGAGTTGGTGCAAACGTCACCGGTTGTCGTGGAATTGTCACGGCAGATGTCCTCTTGCAAGGACTTAGTGGTGGAGCCATCGCAACTAGGAAGCTTAAAGTGGTTAATCGGGACAAAGGACACGAGAGGTTTATACTAGTTCGGCCCCTTACGGTGAAGGTAAGGCCTACGTCTAGTTGGGTTGGTATTGCTTGAGCTTTCGATGACCAAGGAGAGAGATACGCTATGCCCGGTTCTCGATTGGTTGTTTCTTGCCCTAACCCGCCGGCGGGTCATCCCCTTATATACACGGGTCGACGCCCTGCGGCTTACAGAGTCCGGGCCGGCTCATAGACAGTGTCCGGCTCGGTGACTAGTTACTTCTACCTTATGTTACAAGTAACGCCATCATGGCGGTTTATCACTATGGGCCTTAAGCAGCCTGTGGGCCTTAGACCCTTTATTGAACCGCCATCTTCATGCTTGGTCTTGGGCTTCTTTCCCGATGAGTCCTCTTTGTGTAACCCGACCCATCCTGGGAGGATTACACAAATAGTTATATCCCCAACATTAGGCCCCAGATGGATTTGAACCGGTTCATGTCAATCTTAAAATACCTTAATAACCAGTCTTTCTGTCTTCTGTTCGTGAAAAGGTCATAACCCGTCGTGACGTCATCTTCTGGATCCGTGTTAACCCACTGTGACGTCATCTTCAATTAAATCCCTATTTTATTTCATCATATCTTTAACGGATCTCTGCCTTTACTGACCATCCCGAAAACCGAGGCGTCGGGGTCGCTAAATAATGATACTTGGTCTCCTTCTTTCTCGCGCCGTCTCAGTCGACCTTCCCTTATAAATAGGCACGACCTAGGTCTTCCATTCTTCCCTCTTTCAGTCGTCTTCTTCCTCTTGCTTCCTCCCAAGCTCCGCCGCCGCTGTCGTCGAACCCCTCGTCTTCACCGACTCAGGCCGCTGCATCGACCTGACTCTGACCAGAAATCGACGGCGATCCTCCGCAGCTCACCCACATCCGTGAGTTCCTCTCCTTCTCTTTCCCAGATCTGCATTGGAATTTCGTTGAGTTCGTCGGCGTTCATCGCCGCCCGACGCAAACACTCACTAGTTCTTACCTCCAATGCCCTGTTTAGATCATAAAAACAACATAGAACTGTTGCGGTAATTGTTTATGCTTATCTTGCATAAGAATAGATCTCATTTCCCTTGTTTTGGAAGCCCTCTTCGAGTATATGAACTTCTCTGTACTGTTTTAGGTCTAGAATTTTTTTCTTTCCAGATCACCATTTGATCCAAAATAATAATTGCAACTTGTGAAACTTGTTTGTTCCACACTTAGCCAAAAATCACATCTGTTGAATCTGCCTTAGTCATAGTGGTTCATGTGGCCGGCTTAAGACAACACCGTTGTTATGCTTGCTTGTTTCCCGTGACTTAAGAAAATTTTAATTACCTTTGACACCGGCAGCGGCTTAAATATCGTTGCATAATCACCCATATGTCATTAGGCTCCTTCATAAGCCGCCACCCTGAATAAATCCATAATGCTCTCCTCCGGGTTATGAATTGAGCCGGAAAAATTCTTTTATATTGTTGTAGGCTTCGATTTACGCAATGGCACCTAGGCTCACAAGGCTCCTGTGACCTGCAACTGGGCCCCGTCCATTGTCACAGAAAGCAAACTCTCTGAATTTGTGAAGTCTGGCCATCTGCCCAAGAAGGATGTTATGTCTTATCGTGCTCCTGACTCATCTGAGGAGAAACCTCATCCCAAAGAAGGGGAGGTAGTAGTTTTTACGGATCATATGAGCCAGGGATTTGCTCCACCTGGTTCAAAATTCTTTAGAGATATTTTGCACTTCTTAGACTTAAGACCTCAAGACATCGTGCCCAATTCCGTGTCAAATATTTGCAACTTCCAAGTCTTCTGTGAGGTCTACCTTGGAGAAGAGCCCAGCCTAATTTTGTTCAGAGAATTGTTCTATTTAAACCGGCAGAATGAACGTGCCAACGGGCCCAGTCTGGAACTCGGTGGCATATAAATTCAAAGGCGAAGAGACTGCCTGTTCCCTTATGCTGAACTGCCGAGTCATCCAAAGGACTGGAACCAGACATGGTTCTACTGCCAGGACAGTTCTCCGGCTGGTAAAAACCCGCTGCCTGGCTTCCGCGCCTTGCGCCTTGAATCCACCCATCCGCTGCCAGATAAATTGACTGCCGTTGAGCGTCTGCCACTCACCCCCACTATCAAGAAGATCAAAGATCTTTTGGGGAACGGCTTAGATGGCATCGACCTGGTCCGAGTCTAGGTTGCTTGGAGAGTGATTCCATTAAGCCGCAGTCCCGGCTTAATGTGTACTTACTCAGGCGAGAAGGATGATCCTCAACGTCATAGTCCTGACGACTTACCAGATGACGTGGTGGAGGCTACAACCCAGTCCTTGTTGAAAGAGGGCACAATGACTAGTAATGCTTTCGGCTTACTGCCCTTCTACAAGAAGAACCCAGCTCCTGTAGTAAGTCATCAGCCTCAATGATTACTTTTTGCTATGTTATACTTTATTTTTACTCATAACCCTTTACCTTCATTCACAAGCAAATGACAATTTCTGGAAGGTCCAATATGACCATGAGGCAGCCAAACAAGCTAGGGCGGCCAAGAGGGCCGAAAGGAAAACCGCCAAGATTGGGACTTCGAAGAAGAGGAAACCAACCACCTCAGAGATGTTCCAACTTGATGACTCTGATGACAATGAAGAAGAGGTAACATTTTAACTTTCCTTACTCTTTATCATCATCTTGCTGACATTACTTCCCTTTCAGGAGGATACGGGAAACAGCCAGCCCGTCGAAGAGGTAACTATAATCTCCTCCGACTCCGAGCCTTTGCCGCGGCAGAAAACTCGACGAGTGACCCGGAAAGTAAGATTTTCACATCCTTTGGCTTACCAAGATCCTCAATTTCTTCTGAAATGTCAGCAATTTGAAAGACGGAGGCAGACCCGGACCAGCAAGGATGCAGAGCTCTCCTCCGGCTTGCCTGACACAACTAGGAAGCGTCGGACTGAGGTTATCTCCGACTTACGCCATGTTTTACCTCTGGTGGGTTTAATCCATCAGCCTCTCAATTCATCTGACTCCAATTATCAGGATACCTCTCCTTCCTCTGGCGAGTCTATGCAGTCAAACATGCCGGCTTTTAAAACTGCCCCTGGGGAATGTCAATTTGTTTACCTTACATTTTGTCTGACTCATGTTTTCGTACTCATTCTTCTGCTTTGTCCAGAGCGTGCAAGTGAAGCCCAGGAAGAAAGCAAAGAAGGATAAGCCGGCCCAAGATCCTGTAGTGACTGAGCCGGAACTGGTCACGGCTGCCCCCGACTCTTCTACACATCAGCCGCCGCCTGAGCCGGCTCATGATATTCCAGCACCAACTTCTGACCCACCCGTTGAAGAGACTCTTGATGGTTCTAACAACCCCGAGGCACCTAGCCCGGTCAAGACAACGGATCCAGAAGTGGAAATTCTCAAGACTCAATTCGTTGAGCCGGCCCGGCCCACTGTACTTGCCAAGTGTTCTGCTAAGGAGGAGTTGTTAGAACACCGTAAGACCAAGACGGACATCACTGACTATACTCATTTCAGTATTGGGGAGATCGTCTCGGTCTATATCAACCAGGTGCATAGTAGCCGTGACCTGGAAATTGACATGGTGAAGCAAATACAGCAAAAATCTGAGGTATGACTTATGCTGCCTTATTTTCCATCATACTTACAGTACCAGCCCCCAAGTCTATTGCTTATAAGTAAATATGATGTAGACTTAGAAAAACTGTCTAACACTGCTTGTCCGGTTTAAAAGAAGTCACTTAACCTGGTTGTAGCCTGATACTTTGAACTTGTGATGCGCATTAGCCCCCAATTGCCAAGTATCTTTGCTTGCAAAGTGCTTGGGACTTTAGTTTACATAAGCCGGCGCAATAATTTAGAACTTTTCCGCATACATTAGCCCCCAAGTGACAAGTATCTTTGCTTGCAAGGTGCTTGGGACTTAATGTTACTTTATTATGATATTGACTACGACCCGGTATTAATGCAGGCCACCATAAGTCAATTTGAGTCCGAGATTGCTGACCTGAAGAGCCGCCTAGCGACCCAAGAACTTGAAATTCAAAAGGCAAACTCCAAGTTTGAATTTAGCGTCTTTGAGCAAGAGAAGTTGAAGAAGAACTTTGAGTCGGAGAAGAAAATATGGGCTGATGAGAAGGCCTTACTGGTGACTCGGGCCGAGACAGCAGAAGCATCACTTGCAGAGGCAAAAACCGAGTTGTCCGGCTTAAAACGCCAGATATCTCGAATGGTCTCAGCCATCTTCGGTAAGCTTTTTACAAAAACCTTTAAACACTACAAACCTTGTTCCAGTTGTTACCTCTGGCTCACCTTTTGTTTAAAAATGCAGGTCCCAGGAGCACAAACCTTAAGCAGAACATATTGGTCAAGCTAAAGGCAGTCTACACTCTGGTGGAGCAACTGTACAACGGTTCACAACGTGCTTTGGCCGTTGTGGCTTTATCAAATGATGTCCCCCATCTTCTGCAAGATGTGCTAAAGCGTCTTGCTGTGCTACCTCAGCGGGTCCAAGAGCTAAGACGGGCATCTGCAAGAGCCGGAGCTATAGCCGCCTTGAGCCGGGCCAAAGCGTGTATTCTAGAGATAGAGCTGGCTGACATTGCTCTTGGGTACCCAAGCTTGAAAGAAGATGGTACTTTATTTAATGAGGCAGACTTCATCGCCTGTGTGAAAGACATACGCCCTGTGGCCACTCTTATTGGGAACGACACTGATCTTACCAAGAATCAGACGGGTTATGACAGCGAGAATCGAAGGATTCCAACATCTCATTATGACGAAGTCAGCCTGATCCCTCCAATCCGTAAGCATACCTTTGCCCCTGAAGTCGACCCAGCCGGTTTAATAGATGACGAAGCTAAGTTTGAAGCTTTGAGTGGCATTGATTGGGCATCCTCCACCTTCCAGGATAGAGCAGCCGACGAAGAGGCGGAGAAGGATAACCCGGAAGCTTCAGGTCAACCCCAGGACTAAATCGCCAGGCACCATACGCTTATGTCTTCTTAAAAAACAATGCTTCATCATTCATACTTGGGGAGTCTTGTAATAGGGTAGAAAATACTTTGATTTTGTCATGCCTTCGTGCATGCTTATGGCGCTCAATACTTTCATAAGCCGCCATCACTATGCACTTCCAGTTTATATTAATCTATTATGTCCTTATAGAAATTTGCTTGTATTGTCCTGCATAGAAGACAAAACAGAAATCCCTTGGCGACTTATCGCATCAGGAGTCACATAAGGTATTGATAACCCGGAGTGTATATCAAACAATCTTAAGAGAGCAGACTTACGATTAGACTTATTAGACATAATCATAACAGCATACCAGTGATTCTTGCAGTCATCTCACCGGTTTATACGACCCAACCCATGAGGGTAAGTTTAACTCCAAAAAATTGGCATATGTAAGGTTCACCTGGCACTTAATAACCTGAGGCGACCAATATTAAACCGTTGGAGCGAAACTCACACCATGGTACTTTCAAGAGGGTCTCAAAGAAGTCAAACATTTACACTTATAAAGGTGTTAGAAATTTTAAAGGTCTCTGATTCGAATACGATCAGTGAACCGTCCCAAAGGGGTTAAGCTAAGATTCGGATACGATCATATAGCCCCCAGTGGCTTTGGCGATTCCGATCAAGTGGGTATCGACAGCTATGTTTTCTTTTGTTCGAATACGATCTATGTTTGAACAGGAAGCCCCCAAGTGACCATAAGAGTTGTTTAATGACGCTGATTCGAATATGATCCACGTCCGACCCAATGGGGTTAAGCTATGATTCAGATATGATCAGGAAGCCCCCAAGTGGCTTTGGCGATGCCGATCAAGTGGGTATCGGCAGCTATGTTCTCTTTGGTTCGAATACGACCTATGTTTGAGCAGGAAGCCCCCAAGTGATCATGGCTAGAATCAGATATGATCATAAGCCGGGCCAAAGGAAAAGCCGAATTCAGATATGACCCGCTTCCTGTTGGTTGTTTCCACCATATGACAAAGAAGACACATAAACCTTTTAGGGTGGGAAGAAAGGACAGAGGTCCTACTTTATTGCTTTATGTAATATATACATTGTCGAAATATATACATATTAGAGCCGGTGGCTCAAGTATAGTAAGGCCGAAGATGAGCGATATTCCACGGCCGGCAGGTCTCCTCCTCCGACTTACGTGAGTCTTTGTGCTCTCGAACATCGATAAGGTAGTATGACCCGTTGTTCAGATTCTTGCTGACCACAAAGGGTCCTTCCCAAGGAGGGGATAGCTTGTGCATATCAGAATGATCCTGGATGAGCCAAAGCACTAAGTCGCCTTCCTGAAAGGTTCTGGACCTAACCCGGTGGCTGTGGTAGTGGCGCAGGTCTTGCTGGTAAATCGCCGAGCGGGCCATTGCCAAGTCTCGCTCTTCATCCAACAGGTTAAGTGCATCTTGACGAGCTTTTTCGTTGTCCGCCTCAACGTAAGCCACCACACGGGGTGAGTCATGACGGATGTCACTTGGTAGGACCGACTCTGCTCCATACACCATGAAGAAAGGTGTGTAACCCGTAGATCTGTTAGGTGTAGTGTTGATGCTCCAAAGTACAGAAGGTAACTCCTCCACCCAACAACCCAGCGTCCGCTGCAAGGGGACCAAGAGCCGGGGCTTGATACCCTTCACGATCTCTTGATTAGCTCTTTCTGCTTGACCATTGGATTGAGGAGGAGCCACAGCCGAAACATCAAGCCGGATATGCTCTCGTTGACAAAACTCTTCCATGGCTCCTTTGAAGAGATTGGTGCCATTATCAGTTATGATGCTGTGTGGAAAACCAAAACGAAAAATCACCTTTTTCATGAACTGAACCGTCGTGGCTGCATCACACTTACTGATTGGCTCCGCCTCAACCCACTTTGTAAACTTGTCAACCGCCACCAAGAGGTGTGTCTTTTTATCCTTAGACCTTTTGAAAGGCCCGACCATGTCAAGCCCCCAGACTGCAAACGGCCAAGTAATTGGAATCATCCTCAATTCTAGAGCCAGCACATGAGCTCGTCGTGAGAACTTCTGACATCCATCACATTTGCTAACTAGATCTTCTGCATCAGCATGAGCCGTCAGCCAATAAAACCCATGATGGAAGGCCTTGGCCACAAGAGATTTTGAGCCGGCATGATGACCACAATCGCCTTCATGGATCTCACGGAGTATCTCCTGACCTTCTGCAGGTGACACGCAACATTGAAACGCTCCAGTGGCGCTGCACTGATGTAACTCGCCATTAACGATTGTCATGGACTTGGACCGCCGGATGATTTGTCTCGCCAAGGTCTCATCCTCAGGCAATTCTCCCCAGGTCATATAAGCCAAATAAGGCACTGTCCAATCTGGGATGATGTGGAGAGCCGCTACCAGCTGTGCCTCCGGGTCTGGCACTGCCAGATCTACTTCTGTAGGTAACTTGACAGAAGGATTATGCAAAACGTGAAGAAAGGTGTTAGGCAGCACCGGCTTACGCTGAGACCCCAGCCGGCTTAAGGCATCAGCCGCCTCATTCTTCCTTCGATCAATGTGTTCCACCACATAACCCTTGAAGTGCCCAGCTACAACGTCAACTTCACGACTGTAAGCCGCCATAAGGGGATCCTTGGAATCCCACTTGCCTGACACCTGTTGAGCCACAAGGTCTGAGTCTCCTAAGCACCTTACCCGGCTCAAATTCATCTCTTTGGCCATCCGGAGACCATGGAGCAAGGCCTCATACTCAGCTACATTGTTAGTACAAGGAAACATAAGCCGAATCACATAACAGAATTTGTCACCTCGAGGGGAAGTTAACACGACTCCAGCCCCCGAGCCTTCAAACTGCCTGGACCCATCAAAGTGAATAGTCCAATATGTGTTATCGGGCTTCTCCTCAGGTGCCTGTAGTTCTGTCCAGTCATTGATAAAATCCACCAAGGCTTGAGACTTAATGGTAGTGCGTGGCATGTACTTTAGACCATGAGGCCCCAGCTCAATGGCCCACTTGGCGACTCGTCATGTGGCCTCTCTATTCTGGATGATGTCTCCCAAGGGGGCAGAACTCACCATAGTGATAGGGTGACCTTGGAAGTGTTGCTTCAGCTTCCGGCTTGCCATGAACACCCCGTAAACAAGCTTCTGCCAATGGGGATATCTTTGTTTCGACTCGATGAGCACCTCACTGACGTAGTAAACCGGCCGCTGAACCAGATGCTCCTTACCAGCCTCCTTGCGCTCCACCATGATTGCAACGCTGACGTCTCGCGAGTTAGCAGCCACATACAACAACAAAGGCTCTGTATCAATGGGAGCTGCAAGGACTGGCGGCTCAGATAACTGCCTCTGTAAATCCTCAAAAGCAGCATTAGCAGCATCACTCCAAACAAAAGTGTCTCCTTTCTTCATCATCTGATACAGCGGTAGGGCCTTCTCACCTAATCGGCTTACGGACCAGCTTAAAGCAGCAACACGACCCGCCAGTCGCTGAACATCATTGATGCACGCCGGTTTACCCAAAGAAGTAATTGCCTTGATCTTCTCCGGATTAGCTTCAATGCCCCTGTTTGAGACCAAGAATCCCAAAAGCTTGCCTGTAGGTACACCAAATACACACTTCTCCGGGTTAAGCATCATCTTGTAAACCCGAAGATTATCAAAGGTCTCTTTCAAATCAGATATCAAGGTTTCCTTCTCTCTGGACTTCACCACTATGTCATCCAC
Organism: Triticum dicoccoides; assembly: GCF_002162155.2. Taxonomy (NCBI): domain Eukaryota; kingdom Viridiplantae; phylum Streptophyta; class Magnoliopsida; order Poales; family Poaceae; genus Triticum; species Triticum dicoccoides. Next base: position 745,230,426 of record NC_041392.1, on the reverse strand, counting down.
ATTAGCATGAACATTGCGCCCAATCTGATTGTGGAGACAGTTCTGTACACACCGCTGATAAGTCGCCTGGGCACTCTTGAGCCCAAAAGGCATAGATACATAGTAGAAGGCTCCAAACGGAGTGATGAAAGTCGTCTTCTCCTGGTCCTTAATTGCCATCTTGATCTGATGATAACCAGAGTAAGCATCCAAAAAGCTCAAACGCTCACAACCCGCCGTAGCATCAATGATTTGATCAATACGGGGGAGAGCAAAGGGATCGGCCTAACAAGCTTTATTTAAGTCCGTGTAATCCACACACATGCCCCAGGTGCCGTTCTTCTTGAGTACGAGCACCGAGTTAGCCAACCACTCTGGGTGAAAAACTTCAACGATGAACCCAGCCGCCAAGAGCCGGGCGACCTCCTCTCCAATAGCCTTTCGTCGTTCTTCGTTGAATCACCGCAGAAACTGTCTGACCGGCTTATACTTCGGATCAATATTAAGAGTGTGCTCAACGAGTCCTCTCGGTACACCCGGCATGTCAGAAGGCTTCCATGCAAAGATGTCCCGGTTCTCATGGATGAACTCGATGAGCGCGCTTTCCTATTTAGGATCCAAATTGGCATTGATGCTGAACTGCTTAGATGAATCGCGTAGAGTAAAATCGATAATCTTGGTTTCAGCGGCCGACTTAAACTTCATCGCCGGGTCATGTTCCGTTGTTGGCTTCTTGAGGGAGGTCATATCCGCCGGGTCAACGTTATCTTGATAAAATTTTAGCTCCTCTACTGCACAGACAGACTCGGCATAAGCCGCGTCACCTTCTTCGCATTCCAGGACCACCTTTCGACTTCCATGCACAGTGATGGTGCCCTTGTAACCCGACATCTTGAGCTGCAAGTAAACATAACACGGCCGCACCATAAACTTGGCATAAGCCGGCCACCCAAACGAAGCATGATACAGACTCTTGATTTTGACCACCTCAAAGGTTAACTTCTCAGCCCTAGAATCATGCTCGTCTCCAAAGGCCACCTCCAGCTCAATCTTACCGACGGGGTATGCCGACTTACCAGGCACCACTCCATGGAAAACGGTGTTGGATGTCTTTAAATTTTTGTCAGTTAAATCCATGCGCCGAAAGGTATCGTAATAGAGGATGTTGATGCTGCTACCTCCGTCCATGAGCACCTTAGTGAATTTATATCCACCGACCTGCGGTGCCACCACCAAGGCTAGTTGACCTGGATTATCAACCCGGGGAGGGTGATCCTCCCTGCTCCAGACAATGGGTTGTTCTGACCACCTCAAGTAACGAGGGACTGCTGGCTCAACGGTGGGGGCCGGCTCAACAGAGTTCACAACCCTCTTATGAATTTTCTGATCACGTTTGCACAAGCTAGTGGTGAACACATGATACTGCCCACTATTCAGCTGCTTTGGATGGCTCTGATAACCCGACTACTGTTGCTGTTGTCCTCCTTGACCAGACTGCTGTTGGTTATAACTGCCCTGGTTTCCCTGAAAACCGGTACCTAAACCGCCACCTGGGCCATGAAAGCCGCCGGCTCCTGAGCCGCCGCCTGACCCATGATTGCCATCAAACGTATTAGAATTCTTGAAAGCCTTCCTGATTGCGCAATCCTTCCATAAGTGAGGCGCTGGCCGTTCCCGGGTACCGTGTTTCGGGCAGGGCTCATTGAGTAGCTGTTCAAGAGATGGACCTGACCCGCCAAACCGAGGGGGTGGTTTTCTCTTACGTCTTTGATTGTTACCCTGCGCATTGGCGTTGGACACAAACTCCGGGTTACCATCTGCCTTACGCTTATTGCCTCCCTGATTCGGGTTATGCTGCTGACCCTTTCCATTGCCGTTCTTTTTTCCCTTCCCTATCTTTTTCCTCATCAGACGCGGGGTCCTTGGTACTATCAGAGTCGGCGTATTTGACTAAAGCTGCCATCAGCGTACCCATATCATTGCAATCACGCTTAAGGCGCCCCAGCTTCTGTCTCAGCGGCTCAAAACGGCAATTCTTCTCCAACATGAGAACTGCTGAGCCGGCATCCATCTTGTCAGACGAGTGTATTATCTTCTTGACCCGGCGCACCCAATGAGTCGTGGATTCACCTTCCTCCTGCTTACAATTTGTCAAGTCCACAATCAACATAGACTGCTTGCAAGTGTCCTTGAAGTTCTGGATGAAACGGGCTTTTAGCTCTGCCCATGAACTAATGGAATTGGGTGGCAATCCCTTTAACCAAGAACGGGCTGTTCCATCCAACATCATGGTGAAGTATTTAGCCATTGCTGCGTCGCTAACCTCTAGTAGCTCCATGGACATCTCATAACTATCGATCCATGTTCCGGGTTGTAAGTCGGCCGTGTAATTCGGCACCTTTCGAGGTCCCTTGAAATCCTTGGGCGGACGCACATTACGCAGAGCCAGCACCAAACAAGGAACACCTTCGGTTCAAGTAGCAACTCCCACCTCAACGGAAGTTGTCGGATAAGCGGTAAGTCCTGTTGGGCTGTTAGCTGAGCCGCCCGCTTGTCCTCCTGACGTATCCGATCCCGTACCGGGTTATACCCGCCAGGCTGGTTCCGGCGCTGAGCGTTGCTTCACAAGGCCTCTGACTCCATGTGTCTGATGTAACTCGGGCTTCGGTTTGGATGAGGCGGAGCTAACCAGGGCGGAGGAGTTGAATGAATCCTGTCCCTGCTATAGGAGTAGGTCTCTTGCTGAGCCAGAGCTGTCTGGAAAAGTTCTCTGATCCTCCGGGTCTCCACCCCTATCAGATCATCACCGTCCACTGGGAGAGCCGCCAATCGCGCTGGTGCTGCGATTAATTTCTCCATGGGGTTGGAGAAGTGACCCGGTGGTATCGGCACATAACGGGGCGGTGCCATATTCCCATGAGGAGGCGCCGTCACCTGAGGCTGAACTGGGCCTCCCGCTCTGGATGTCATGAGCTGATTTGCCACTGGCGGGTTACTTGGGCCGGCTCCGGGTGTAGAAAAGAGATTCCGAGGATCATAAATCGGAGGTAAACGGGACTGAGTTTTCTAATGTCTCCTCCTCATTACCTCGGTAGATGCGTTCAGACTCATCGTGAGCTGGAAAGCCTCTGCCTGAAGTTGCTATGCCCGTGCATCCAAAGCCGCCCGCTCTATGGCCATTCTAGTATCTTCAGCCGCTAAGGCCTCCTTGGCCCGAGCGATCTCCTCACGAACCCGCGCCACCTCTGCATCATGCTCATCTTGGTTTGCAGGGATGACTGTAGCGGCTAACAGGGCCGTAAGCTTATCCATGAGATCCATCAGCACCTGAGCCGGCAAGCGCACAGGGCCTCCTGCCCCGGCTGCTCCTAACCCGGACGTTAACGCTGCCGAGGCCGTAGAATTTTAACCGGGTTGAGTACCAGCCATGAAGACTCCTGCCCAGTGTGGCGACTCAGAGGGGTCCGGAATAGTGCTGCCATTGGAACAGCCCGCAAGCCCACCATCTTGCACTGGGTATAGCGAATCTGTGGAACCGGCGGACGAATCACCATCAGAGAGGACGGCCGTCTCACCATCATCTTCAGATCCTTCAGAAAGTTCCCCTTCGTGGATGCAGCCCACGAAGGCACGCTTCACGACGGGTTGAGCCCGGGCGGGTCTCGCGCGCTGAGCCATCTCGATGAGGTCGGTGCAGTTGTCCGGCTCAGGGCCCGGCTCACCAATCCGGCTGATGAAGACGTGGATTCCGCCGAAGGGGACCCGATACCCGTACTCCATTGAGCCGGCGTCGGGGCCCCAGCCTTCGTCGTCGATGTAGATCTTGCCGCCACGACTCTTGGTCATCCGGCCGACTGCGTATCCCTTAATCCCTTCGAAGCTGCCCTTCAAGAACTCAAATCCATCGTGCGCTGGCCCCACGGTGGGCATCCAAACCCCGTGATATGATACGCTCTTTCACACATAAACCTCCTTATATCTTCCTCAAAACAGCCTCCATACCTACCTATTATGGCATTTCCATAGCCATTCCGAGATATATTGCCATGCAGCTTTCCACCATTCCGTTCGTCATGACATTTACATCATTGTCATATTGCTAGCATGATCATGTATTTGACATAGTATTTGTGGCAAAGCCACCGTTCATAATCCTTTCATACATGTCACTCTTGATTCATTGCATATCCCGGTACACCACCGGAGGCATTCATATAGAGTCATACTTTGTTCTAGTATCGAGTTGTAATCATTGAGTTGTAAATAAATAGAAGTGTGATGATCATCATTTTCTAGAGCATTGTCCCAAGTGAGGAATAAAAAAAGAAAGGCCATAAAAATGGGAAAGGCCATAAAAAAAGGGGGCCATAAAAAAGAGAGAGAAAAAGGGAGAAGGGACAATGCTACTATCCTTTGCCACACTTGTGCTTCAAGGTAGCACCATAATCATCATGATAGAGAGTCTCTTGTTTAGTCACTTTCATATACTAATGGGAATTTTTCATTATAGAACTAGGCTTGTATATTCCAACGACGGGCTTCCTCAAGTGCCCTAGGTCTTCGTGAGCAAGCAAGTTGGATGCACACCCACTTAGTTTCTTTTGTTGAGCTTTCATACATTTATAGCTCTAGTGTATCCGTTGCATGGCAATCCCTACTCCTTGCATTAACATCCATCAATGGGCATCTCCATAGCCCATTGATTTGCCTCGTTGATGTGAGACTTTCTCCTTTTTTGTCTTCTCCACATAACACCCATCATCATATTCTATTCCACCCATAGTGGTATGTCCATGGCTTGCGCTCATATATTGCGTGAAGGTTTATAAGTTTGAGATTACTAAAGTATGAAACAATTTCTTGAATTTTCATCGGGGTTGTGCATGATGAGAGCATTCTTGTGTGACGAAAATGGAGCATGACTAAACTATATGATTTTGTAGGGATGAACTTTCTTTGGCCATGTTATTTTGAGAGGACATATATAATTGCTTAGTTAGTATGCTTGAAGTATTATTATTTTTATGTCAATATTAAACTTTTGTCTTGAATCTTTCGGATCTGAATATTCATACCACAATTAAGAAGAATTACAATGAAATTATGCCAACTAGCATTCCACATCAAAAATTCTTTTTTATCATTTACCTACTCGAGGACGAGCAGGAATTAAGCTTGGGGATGCCTGATACGTCTCCAACGTATCTATAATTTTTGATTGCTCCATGCTATATTATCTACTGTTTTGGACAATATTGGGCTTTATTATCCACTTTTATATTATTTTTGGGACTAACCTATTAACCGGACGCCCAGCCCAGAATTGCTATTTTTTGCCTATTTCAGTGTTTCGAAGAAAAGGAATATCAAACGGAGTCGAAACGGAATGAAATCAACTAGAGAAGTTATTTTTGGAAGGAAAGCTACCGGAAGAACTTGGAGTGCACGCCAGGGGAGTCCCGGGCTGCCCACGAGGGTGGGGGCGTGCCCATCCCCCTAGGGCGCGCCCCCTGCCTCGTGGACAGCCCGGAGGTCCACCGACGTACTTCTTTCACCCATGTATACCCACATACCCTAAAACTTTCGGGGAACAGAATAGATCGGGAGTTTCGCCGCCGCAAGCCTCTGTAGCCACCAAAAACCAATTGGGACCCTGTTCCGGCACCCTGCCGGAGGGGGGAAACCTCACCGGTGGCCATCTTCATCATCGTGGTGCTCTCCATGACGAGGAGGGAGTAGTTCACCCTCGGAGCAGAGGGTATGTACCAGTAGCAATGTGTTTGATCTCTCTCTCTATCTCGTGTTCTTGATTTGGCACGATCTTGATGTATGCGAGCTTTTCTATTATAGTTGGATCTTATGTTTCTTCTCCCCCTCTACTCTCTTGTAATGGATTGAGTTTTCCCTTTGAAGTTATCTTATCGGATTGAGTCTTTAATGATTTGAGAACACTTGATGTATGTCTTGCCGTGCGTATCTGCGGTGACAATGGGATATCACGTGATTCACTTGATGTATGTTTTGGTGATCAACTTGCGGGTTCCTCCCATGAACCTATGCATAGGGGTTGGCACACGTTTTCGTCTTGATTCTCCGGTAGAAACTTTGGGGCACTCTTTGAGGTTCTATGTGTTGGTTGAATAGATGAATCTAAGATTGTGTGATGCATATCGTATAATCATACCCACGGATACTTGAGGTGACATTGGAGTATCTATGTGACATTAGGGTTTTGGTTGATTTGTGTCATAAGGTGTTATTCTAGTACGAACTCTAGGGTTGTTTGTGACACTTATAGGAATAGCCCAACAGATTGATTGGAAAGAATAACTTTGAGGTGGTTTCGTACCCTACCATAATCTCTTCGTTTGTTTTCCGCTATTAGTGACTTTGGAGTGACTCTTTGTTGCATGTTGAGGGATAGTTATATGATCCAGTTATGTTATTATTGTTGAGAGAACTTGCACTAGTGAAAGTATGAATCCTAGGCCTTGTTTCCTAGCATTGCAATACCGTTTACGCTCACTTTTACCACTTGTTACCTTGCTGCTTTTATATTTTCAGATTACAAAAACCTATATCTACCATCCATATTGCACTTGTATCACCATCTCTTCGCCGAACTAGTGCACCTATACAATTTACCATTGTACTGGGTGTGTTGGGGACACAAGAGACTCTTTGTTATTTTGTTGCAGGGTTGCTTGAGAGAGACCATCTTCATCCTACGCCTCCCACGGATTGATAAACCTTAGGTCATCCACTTGAGAGAAATTTGCTACTGTCCTACAAACCTCTGCACTTGTAGGCCCAACAACGTCTACAAGAAGAAGGTTGCGTAGTAGACATCATAGTGCTACAACACCTAGACGAGGTAAATCCTTTCGTGGCACTGCACAAAGAAATTATCACAAAGAAGTATCGTGACCAGGGGGTATGCAGGACGGACGTCGAAGTTACTAGAGAGCACAACTCCACTTTCCTGCATTGTTTCAAAGAGCATATTATTGCTAATCCCCCGGAGGAGGGCTCTAAGGACGGATTTCTCATATACGCCTTAGCACATGTCCCTCGCCCAACCTCGTAACCTATCAGACATACGATATCAACGGATATACGTTCTACACGGAGGCCAAAGATATGGACAGTGATGATCAGAACTCAGGGGTGACGATGGAATGCATGACCAGCACCGACAACGGCACAACTGAAATTTTTTACGGAAGGGACGAGGAGATCTGGGAGCTTGACTACTCTGGACTGCACATCATGACGATGATCCGTGTCAGATGGGATAAGAATGTCAAAAGAGAAAACCGGAATTTTACTACCATGACTATACCCGAGCCAAGAGCGCTACCATGAACGCTATCGCAAAAAACGAGCCATGGGTACAAGCTAAGCACGTGACACAATGCTTCTTCATAACCAACCCGTGCAATCCCAGTCGTGTTGTCGTGAGGAGAGGCAAAAGGAACATCATTGGAATGGATGGAGTCGCCAACGAGGAAGACTACGATCAGTACGGCAACCCAATGAGGGAAGATGATGATGATGAAGTATACCTCAAAAGAAGAATCAATACTACATTACCTAATAAAAATCGTACTACATGGAAAAGGCAAAGTCACAATGAGGGGCTCAATTATTCTTCAACGAACAAGAAGGGAAAGAAGCTGACTCAAAAACGAAAACGTCAACGCTGAGGAACCGTATGTTATCAGTCAAATGATGTAATATATATATCAGTATATGTATATATATATATGTTCCTATTTTGTATACACACTTAGCCATTATTATGCATGGGTCCAATGATGTAATATATATGTTCCTGCTTTGTATACATATTTAACCGTCAAATGATGCAATATATATCGCCTTCCCTTCGTTCACTGCTCTCAGAAAAAAAGAAAAGAAAAGGGAGAGAAAATATAGGAAAAGAAAAGGGAAAACTGTTATATAGTTATTGGTTATAGCAGTAGCGCTTTACTGAAAAAGAGGTACAGCTAGTCAAGGTAGCAGTAGCGGTTTCCGTACAAAACCACTATAGCTACTCTTATAGTAGTAGCGTGTTTGCTCTAAACGCACTACTCCTACATCCACTTAACCCAAAATCCTCACTCTCTCTGCTTCATCCCGCCTCTTTTCCCCCCAAATCCCCACTCTCTCTTCCCCCGTCGCACCGCCGGGGCCCTGCCCTCGCCGCGCACCTGCGCTCGCCCCTGACCCCAGCGCTCGCCCACAAACCCGGCCTCGACCCCGACCCCGGCTCCGATCCCGGCCTCCGCTCCGACCCCGGCGCTCGCCCCTGACACCGGCGCTCACCCCCAACCCCGACGCGCCATGCCTCCCTCCTCTGCTTCCTCACCTCCCAACCTCTGCCGTCGTTGAGCCTGCCTCCTTGCCCCTGCACCGTCTGTAACCCCCCCCCGCCCCAGCGCTCCTTCTCTCTCTGCTAGCTAGGGTTCTTCGGTTAATTTACTTAGGTTTTAGTTAAGGCAGTAGGTTAACTAGGTTATCTATTTAGTTATGAATTTAGCTAGGTTTTTATGAACAGTAGGTTTTAAAATATGACAGAAATTTAGGGTTAAGCAATTGTAGTTAAAAGAAAAGGCAGCATTTAAGCAATTTTCTAAATCAACATCCCTTGTGAAAGCAAATTTAGGTAGGCTGAATTTAGGTAGGCTGAATTTATATGCAAATTTGAACTGGACATGTGATATGTGGACATGTGATGTTTTGGACATGTCATGTTTCAAATTTGGACATGTTATTTGGACATGACATATTTTGAAAATGATGATTATGTGCAGGGTAAATGATTCATTTCCGTTCCGGTGAATTTCAGGCACTCGATATGTCCATTTTTTTAGCAAAGGTCATGCCGAAATTTTCTGTGAATTTTGGCATGATTTGTGCTAGATAGTAGGCATATTGAGTGCTAGGAGTTGCTGGGAAACGACATTCCGGCAAACAGAGATTTCTTTTTTATGTCATTTCTCATTTTTTCATACTTTTAGAATTAAACGAGGAGACTTAATTATAGGAAACATGTCGAACAACGAAGAAACTGGGCCTTCTGACCAAAATGCAGACGAGATGGATTATGAGGGTGAACAAGAGTACCTCGACTATTTGACTGCTAAGCAATTTCAAAGTCAAGGTTTGTAGGTCGGCCTCGATGATGGTACTGACGCCAACATCGACACCGATGGCGCCGGCACCGATGGCGGCGCCATACCAATGGCGGCGCCGAGACCGACGGGGAAGGTACCGGTACCGATGCCGCTACTGAAAAGAAGAAGCAGAAGAAGCAGAGGATACGAAAACCTAACAAACTAGGGATTGGACGACTAGTGATCACAAAGATGGCACCTGGAAAGTTTGAGCCATTTGAGCCGGAAGAACCTGGCAAGTGCTATGGGAACCAAGTAGGATGCATCCTACGGGAATGCGCGAGCATCAACGACGATGACTTAAGGAGTAAAGAACATTTGACGCAGTTGCTCCTGACGAAGTTGCACAAGAGATTCAAGTTCACCGACCGGGATGATAACATAGAATAACCGTGGGATGATCCAAAGATGAAAAAGATTAACAATCATGCCATGGGCATGTTCAGCAATGATTTGGCCTCGTGGAAAGGGAGGGCGAAACGAGCTATTGAGGCTGAGGAACCCCAGTCCACGATTCTAGACGAAAATCCGACACTTACGGAAGAGGAGTTCGAAAAGTTCAAGGATACTTACGCTACCGAGGCAGCCAAGGCTAAGGCTACGAAATTCAAGAGCCTTCAGCAAAGGAACACGGGGAAGCATCGCCTCAGAAGCCTTGGCTACCTCGGTAAAAGGCCCATATGGGATAAGGAGGACGCGGAACATGTGGGATATGGATTCTGAAGAGCGTGTACCTGTGAAAGGTGCGGCCATGTTCCATCTCACGGGCGAGCCGATGCTACCGCCGAAACCGCTGGAGGCACTATCAGGGGATCTCAGGAGACTGCACGACCATGCGCTGTCGACTGAGAAAAGCCTACAAGCCTCGAAGGATCCAGGATATCCTACATATGCGGCTCGTGTGCCTGAGGGGAAGTGCTACATCGACACACGGCCCGCGGAGGTGTTCTTCCTGCGGTTTGACCATATCTTTGAGATGTTTCTGACAAGGTGGCTCAATTTTACAATCGTCCGCCTTTTTGCGCTACATATGAGCTCCGTCATGAAGAGAGAAGTCTCGCAAATCTGTGTGGAGGATCCGTACTACATGCACGAGTCTTTCTTCAGTCTCGGCGACTTTGAGCGTGAAACAGCTAGGGACTACCTCCAAAACTTCATGGTACATAATAAGGAACTGTCCTCCTACCTTATCATCCAAAGTAAGTCAGTTTCGGAGAACCCTTTCGTACATTTCAATCATTCCTTCTCGCTCATATGGAGAATAATTTGAGGTGTCTTTTCCCCGCAGCAACGGGCGTGCCGTCCTTCTCATTCTTTACCCATGAGTCTCCCACGCCGTGTATTTCGACCCTTCCGGAGACTACGAGAAGAAGGACTACACCCACATAATGAATATTCTAGATGATTCTCTCCAAGGCTTCAGCATTAGAGGTGGCCACATGCAGATCAGGAAACAAAGGAACAAGAAGATGGGTTTCGCGCATAAAACTAACTGTTGCTGCATCCATGTCCCAAAACCAAGCAAGAAGGATGGATTCTACATCCTACATCTCATGATTGAGTTCAACACGGATCACCAAAAGCTTCGCATGACAAGCAGAAATGATGATCATATCCACAAGTGGCTAGAATCTCATGGAGAAGCAGATTATTAACTTAGAGATGACTTCTTCCGCATCCAAAGGGACATTGCGACGATCATCATGAAAGAAGTCATCGATGAGAAGGGATGTTCCACCACGGCCCTATATCGCGAGCTGACATCTGAACTCGCATAGGCATGCAACGTCAAGACCTCATGCCATTCAAGAAGCTAGGGTCCATCCTTGATGATATGGAAGGATGGAACTTCTAGTGATTTACGATGCCGATGATGATGATATGTGTCGGTTGAACTTGTATACTTTCTGTAGCGATGAAACTTTGTGATGTCCACGGTCCCTGCTGAACTTGCGTAATGCTACATTGTTTGTTTGGGTACGATGACCTGCGTACCTCTAGTTAATTAGTTTCCGTACTGTATGTTGCATCTAGTTGCTAATTGACCCTTTCTTTTTCGTGTTGCTCTAATATATTTTGTTGCATATGATTGTACATCCTCTTGATGAAGATGCATCTCTAACAGGTACCTAGTTTCTTGATGGCGAGATGGCGGTGCTATGTCGTGTACAAAGGAAAGGTTCCAGGGGTGTACAACGAGTGGCCTGAGTGTCAGGCACAAGTGAATGGGGTCTCGGGCGCCAGCCATAAAGGCCTCAAAAGCAGACAAGAAGGAGAAACTAGTTACTTGAGGTTCACGCTAGCGCGAGAGAGGACTCGTAACCACCGCCTCATGTACTGCATAGTTCCACTCTCACTCATAGTGATAGCTCTTCTCGCGTATACCATTGTTTAGATGGATACGTTGTAGTTGCAAGTATTCGAGACTTGCATGTATCGCTATTTTCGAGATGTTGACGAGATACCACTTTGTGTTGATGATGATTATGATGAGACTATTTGTATGTATATGCTATGATTACATTTGTGGTCTCGCAGCCATTTGTATGTGTATTATGATGACATTTGTATCTGCTAAAGATTCTTGTATAAAGCCTGTTCAAATACAAAACAAATATGCAGAAAAAAAGAAAAAAACTACTAAAATTAGCAGTAGTGAGTGGAGAAAAGTTAGCAGTAGCGCCACAGTAGCAGCAGCACCCCAGTAGCAGTAGCGCGTCCAGGCAAAGCACACTAGAGCTATTAGCAGTAGCGAGCTTCCACGAAGCGCGCTGCTGCTACACTTGTATAGTAATAGCGCGGGTGTGCACGAGCTACTGCTACGGGTTAACTGTAGCGCCTTATTGGTAGCGCCGGTCCCCGCGCTACTGATATACCTAGAACCCGCGCTGCTGCTGGCCTTTTCCCTAGTAGTGGAGTGTTGGAATTAAAGTGAATGACGACATAGGTCACTACTTCCAGACACATAAGGGCCTGAGACAAGGAGATCCGATGTCACCTATTCTGTTCAACATAGTAGTTGACATGTTGACGATTCTAATAGGAAGGGCTAAGGATGCTGGTCAGGTAGGTGGCCTGGTTCCTCATCTAGTTGATGGAGGTGTGTCTATCCTACAGTACGCCGATGATACTATCATCTTCATGGAGCATGACTTGGCAAAAGCAAGAAACATGAAGCTGGTGTTATGCTTATTCGAACAATTGACCGGGTTAAAGATTAACTTCCATAAAAGCGAATTGTTCTGTTCTGGAAGAGCTAATGCGGAACAAGATGCTTACAAACAATTGTTCGGGTGCGAATTGGGGGCTTTACCTTTCACGTATTTGGGTATAACAATTCACCATCGTAAGCTGACAAACAGAGAATGGAAGTGCATTGAGGATCGATTTGAGAAGAAACTGAGCTGCTAGAAGGGCAAGCTGATGTCATACGGAGGCCGATTAATTCTCATTAATTCGATTCTCATGAGTATGCCCATGTTCCTCTTGTCCTTTTTCGAGTTACCAGTCGGAGTTCGGAAAAGGCTGGACTTCTATCGTTCCCACTTCTTCTGGCATAGTGATGAACTTAAGCGAAAATACAGACTCGCTAGATGGGATATTATCTGTCGACCGAAAGACCAAGGGGGTCTAGGTATTGAAAATATTGAGGTGAAGAAGAGATGTCTTCTTAGCAAGTGGCTGTATAAGTTATCTGTAGAGACGGAGGCCACATGGGCGCAGATTTTGCGTAATAAGTACCTTTTTCCAAAACTTTGTCCAGGTGACAGTGAGGCCGACGGACTCGCCTTTTTGGAAAGGACTGATGAGAGTTAAATCAGTTTTTTTCAATAGGACAAAGTTTATAGTCGGAAACGGTATCACTACGAGATTTTGGGAGGATACATGGCTAGCAGAAACACCCCTCGCGCTTCAATATCCTTCACTTTATAGCATTGTTCAACGAAGAGATGCTTACGTTGCGACAGTACTTCAGTCCACTCCTCTCAATATTCACTTCAGGAGGACACTAGCCGGAAACCATTGGGAAGCCTGACTCCATCTTGTGAGTAGACCGATGGATGTTCAGCTTTCTCAACGGCCAGATCAGTTGTGCTGGAAGCTAACTAGGAATGGACAGTTTACGGTTAAATCCATGTATCTGGATGTTATCAACTCTAGCTCTATTCCTAGTTCGAAACATGTTTGGAAAGTCAAAGTACATTTGAAAGTTAAAGTGTTTATGTGGTTTGTACATAAACAAGTCATTTTAACTAAGGACAACTTGGCAAAACGCAACTGGACAGGATCTACAAGATGTAATTTTTGTGATCGGGATGAATCCATCAAACACCTCTTCCTTGACTGCCCGTTGGCAAAAGTTTTATGGCGAACGATTCACATAGCCTTTAATATTACTCCTCCGAATACTATCAACACGTTATTTCGGATGTGGCTTGACGGGATAGATTCCGAAACAGCGAGACACATTCGTGTAGGAGTATGTGCTTTATTATGGGCTGTCTGAAACTGCAGAAATGACTTGGTCTTTAACAGCACAACAAATATTCATTTTTTGCAGGTTATCTTCTGAGTTACTGCGTTGATCCGTATGTGGTCGCTACTCACTCCGACGGAGGTCACCGAGAGTATGGTTACTGGATCTATCTGATGGGAGATGGTAGAACAGGCTATTTTCAACCGGTTTGGATGGCGGTTATACAATAGGATAGGTAATTAGTTTTCCTATCTTTCTTACGCCAGCCGGTTGTGACTTTACTTTTATGTTTCTGCTCTTTGTGAGCATTTTTTGTTCTTTTATTTGAGACATCAAGACTTGAGTTGAACTTATTTGCTTATTAATTAATTTGACCGTATGCATCGTTCTGATGCAGAGGCCGGGGAGCTCCCCCTTTTCGAAAAAAAATTGATTTTTGTCATGTGGGAGGAGGGATGGGGCGCAAACCTTGACACCTCCATTCCCATCATGTTAAATGTAGGAGCAAGTCTTTTGGGAAGTTCCGCCATGGTTATGGACTTATGGGGTGGCACTACACAGATAAGTTCGCCTCAACACCTTACTCATCAGCAAGAAAGCTTTGCTCCGCGTTATTGGTAGTGGTATATGTTCGTGCTACCAACCAATAGTTGCAGCCAAACTCCCTGGTGGGGTTCATGCAAATATAAATAAATAAACTCCCAAGTGGGGCATCAGCATTTTGTGGAAGTCAAAGGTGGTGGTGCTCGGTATGGGGCATCAGGATGGCGGATCCTGCATTTCTCCCCCAACCGTTGGCAAAAGGGAGCAGAACTGAAATCGACATGCAACCATCTTGGTCTACTCAAAAGGCCCTTTCGGTGACGGTTTCTACTCGGCGCTGAACTCTTGTGTCTTGCTCGGGCGTTTGTCTCAAAGGCGATGGAGACGTGAAGCGGCTACAGTGTGTGCATGGACATTGGTGCATTTATGTTTCAGAAGGTTTCATCATGCGGTGTGCATTCAGTTACCTCTTGTTATGGATGAATGTGTGGTAAACTTCTGAAAAGAGGGCACCCGCAAGAGCTAAAGTAATATATGTTCCCTTTTCATGAGTTTTCTGAGTTAAACACAGGGTTTAGGTTTTGCTTGGGTAGTTGACATCCAGCCTCACTTCTCAATATATAGATGATCACAATACAGTTACATACGTACACAAATACGTCTACATGTACAGTATACTAGACCCTATATTTTACATGCCCCCTCAATCTAAACTACATACAAGATTCAGATTGGTTCTGAAGCGGTTTAGCATCTGTCTAGTAGCGGGTTTAGTAAATACATCCGCTAACCGATCATCTGTAGAAATAAACCTGACTTCCAGTTCACAAGCCGCTACTCGTTCTCTCACAAAATGGAAATCAATCTCAATGTGTTTAGTCCGAGCATGAAACACTGGATTCGCCGTCAGGTAGGTTGCCCCTAAGTTATCACACCACAATATAGGTGTACGCTGCCGTGGGACTCCAAGTTCTGTGAGAACTATGTCTATCCAAATGGCTTCATCCGCGCCATTGGCCAATGCCTTATACTCTGCCTCAGTGCTTGGCCTCGAGACTGTGGGTTGCTTCTTTGAGCTCCAAGATACAAGATTGGGTCCAACAAAGATAGCAAATCCACCAGTGGAGCGCCTATCATCAACATAGCCTGGCCAGTCTGCGTCAGTGAATATACTCACTCCAGTAAATCTGGACTTACTAATCCGTAGTCCCATGTCTAGCATTTGTTTGACATATCTTAGAATACGCTTAAGTGCTTCCCAATGATCCTCCGTAGGCTGAGACAAGAACTAACACACTTCATTCACCGCAAAGGAGATATCAGGACGAGTGAGGGTCAAATACTGAAATGCTCCAACCACACTGTGATACCGGAAGGAGTCATCATTACCCAGTGGTGCGCCACTATGACGTGAGAGACTCTCGGATGTGGCAAGCGGAGTGGAAGTGGCCTTGTAGTTCTCCATGTTGACGTGATGAAGAAGATCCAATGCATACTTTTTCTGCGTCAAGGTCACGCCCCCTGAATGAAAGGACTCTTCCAAACCAAGGAAGTACTCCAGGCGACCCAAATCTTTGATGGGAAAGCTAGCAGACAATGACTGCACAAGACGATCCACCACGGCGGGGGTAGAGCTAGCAATCACAATATCATCGACGTACACCAGCATGTATATCTGAATAGTACCCTGGGATAAGATGAACAGAGACGCATCTGATCTGGAGGCGACAAAACCGAGCTGCGAAAGGCACTGACTCAAGCGAGCATACCAAGCACGAGGCGACTGTTTGAGGCCATAGATAGACCTCTGAAGTCTGCATACATGAGAGGGATAAGTGGCATCCTCAAACCCAGGTGGCTGCTGCATATACACATCTTCGGCCAAGAACCCATGTAAAAAGGCATTGCTCACATCAATCTGTCGGAGGCTCCAACCACGAGACACAGCAAGAGACAGAACCAAGCGAACCGTCACTACTAGGGAAAAGCCTAGCAGTAGCGCTGATTTTTGGCCTATCCGTAGCGCGGGTAGGCACGCTACTGATAAGGCGCTACAGCTAATGCTTAGCAGTAGCGCCTACAGGCACTCGCTACTGCTATATCTACTTAGTAGTAGCGCTTGCCTAGTCAAGTGCTACTGCTAATTACTAGTAGCACTTTCGGGAACAATCGCTACTACTATCATTCCCTATTCCATTTCCCTTGAATTTTAGGTCGTATTCATATACATGTATACAATTTTTCATACAGTAGCAATTTAGAGATTGTTTTTACATCATAATGAGTTATTAAATCACTAGGTGAAAGAACCTTGGATTAGTTTCAAGTGCATGGATCCAAAGTAACCAATGGTCACTTTGGATCCTTCCATTTGAAACTAATCGGCGGTTCTTTCACCCAATGACATAATAACTTATCATCATCATCATAATATCATTAACAACTTATCATAATAATACATCATTGTCACATAACTCCTCATAATCATCATTTTCGTCCAATGTCATATAACAACTTCGTCACTAGTTATAATAACAACTCCTCCTCATCATCATCATAGTAATCATAATCACTACTCCTCCTCTGCATCACCATCAAGTCTAAGATATTGTAGTCATATATAATAATCAACACTAACTAATTGTTCTTAATACTTAGGACCTACTCCTCTCCCCTAGCTAAAATACCATAAAACAGATAAACCGGTCCTTCACCATAATGGAGAATAGACATAAACCTATCTCCAACTTGTGGCTTGCGCACATTCATTTTGTCTCCAATTATTTGCATGTGCGCATTCATCACGTTGCTCCATTCTTTAATTTTGAGCCTTCCATCATTTGAAGAAATCGAGTATGTACTATGGTAAGCCTCCGAAGGAGTTGGTCGTAAGCTAACCATATGCATATCACCTTCGGTAAATAGCATAACAGGCACAACCTGCTTCTGGAGCCTCTGTTCAAAAATGGAATAGTAACATATATAGTTAGCAATGGTTTACTTAAGAATAATGTATGCAATGAAGTTACCATCATTAACAAAATCTTACCTACTTTATGGCAATGAAGTTGTCTTCCAGCAATGTATGGACTAGTGGCACGTATCTAGTATAATTTGGGCTGATAGAGTGACTGTTTTTGAAAGCCTCAACATCTTCTATGAATGAGACAAGACAACCTTTCTCCTCACAATTAATCTTGGAGTCATAGTTGTAGTATGTGTTGTCTACTACCTTCCGAGTATTTCTTGAAGATAAGAAATAAGCTGAAAATTGTAAATAAATAAGTTTAGTACGGACGAACACCAAATAGTTTTAAATTAACAACATAAATTACTGAACTTAACAAATTAGTTTGGCAAACTCACATCTAGGCAAAACTAGAGGCATATCCACATCCACCCAGATGTCGATATTATCATCATCATCATCATAATCTTCGGGACGAATATCAAATCTTATTCGCATTCCCTCCTCAAATTCATATGACTTGCAGAGAGCTTCCCAATTAGAGCAACCAAAATGGGAGCAATCGACCGCATTGTAGAACTTAACCAGAAACCATAACCATGTTTAGTTCTTAAGTGAGCCCTCCTCGTATCCACATTCTCAAAGTCATCTAAACCAAAACCAAGCTTCTCCAATACATATGGTCTAGCATGTCACGGGATGTACTAATCGAATTGAAAAAAATCCATAAAAGTCACATTGAACAAAAGAAGCACAAGTGATGATATTAATTACGATGAAATGCTTGTCGTTGCGTACCGTACAAACATCAAAGGTCTCTTTCAACTTCACGGTGAAAAACCTATCGTTTTGCAGGTGAGGAAACCTGTCGCACACACCTCGGTCATCGTAGCAGTACACACACTCCGGGATCCCATCGTCATCAGACATCTCCTGTGTTCAAAATTCAAAGATTATAACTCGACGGAAAAACCCAAAAAATCCGGCATGACCTTTGCTAAAAAAGGACATATCGAGCGCCTGAAATTTGCCGGAACGGAAATTAATCAACACTCCGGCAAAACATAGGCCACTTATCGATGGTCATTGCATTTCAATGGTTCAAAATATGAAAAAAAAACATTTGAAAATATCTTATATATAATCCTAACACTAAATAAACTAGTTTTATTAACTACTTACTAAATAAACTAGTTTTATTAACTACTTACTAAATAAACTAGTTCTATTAAGCACTTACTTTATAAACTAGTTCTATTAAGCACTTAATATAAATAAACTAGTTATAATAATCACTTACTAAATAAACTAGTTACCTATGATTTGCAAAAACAGAGACAAGGGAGGGAGGGAGGGAGGAGAGAGGAGGGG
>NC_041392.1:745173691-745211501 GCF_002162155.2 Triticum dicoccoides | reverse complement strand
GAGGAGGAGGAGGAGGGGCCGGCCGGAGGAGGAGGAGGGAGGGGCGGTCGGAGGAGGAGGAGGGATGGTCTGTGGGAGGAGGGCTGCCGGCGGAGGAGGGAGGAGGGGGCGGCCGCAGGCGGAGGGAGGAGGAGGGAGGAGGGCACGGTGGGAGGAGGAGGGACGAAAGGAGGGAGTACCTCGGTGGCGGACGGACAACGGCGGCCGGCGGCGGCGATGAACGACAACGGTTATCGGCGTGGGCGGGAGTGACTGAGAGAGGGAGATATGTAATTGAGAGAGACAGGGTCGGCCGTACGTGTGGGGATTGTTTTTCGCAAGATAAATATCAAATTTATCCGCATTGGCGTTTTAAGTGCGGGCGTGCCAGCATACGTGTGTATACAAGTAAAAATAAAACAGAGCACACAAAATGATGCGGACAAAACTTGTAAATCTTTATTGCTGAAGACATACAAATCTCATTTTACATGCTTTTGGTATAGCATCTGACATACAAAAGACAATTGCATAATTCTCGACTCCTAGGGCCTCGAAAGGACCTCTAGTTAATTACATTCATTGATTCATATCTATGAAAGACCTCCGATTAAGCTGCCTCAAACGGTCATCATCATTATCAAATTCATGGCTTCTGTCTCCAAGGCACAAAACATGCAAGCACTCGATGAGAAACAAAAATTCTCGCCATGCCAGAAATTCACGAATGTCATGCCCCAATCAAACATGGGATGTAGATCAAGTCTCGAAGAAACAAAATGGATAGTTCGGCCCCGTCGGTCACGAACGTGATGTATCCCGCCTCGTCGGTCAGGAAGTGTATATGAGTTCCGGCCTCGTCAGTCAAGGAAGAAAGTGTACTTAGCGTGGACTTGAAGATAAACCCTCGTTTGTTTGGGAAACATAATTCTGCAAAATTTCATCAATGGCATCTTGTTTATTCCGGTGTAGATGGCCACGTCTCTATTAATATTGGATTATCTCATGATGAGAAATCATCCTTTGTATGTCACGTGATCTCCTTGACTCTGTGCTCTAAATGTACATATACTGAACCATGCATGATGTTGGCTTTTATGCAGCTATATTTCTTTCCCTTGTAACTCCACATCTATATACAGTTTTGTCTATCAACATGAATCCATAGCCTTAACCGATGGATAAACCCGAAATGCATGAAAATCACTTGGCCCTGAAATGTCTGCGGCGACGATTGAAGTGTCAGGTAGAGCCGCGAGACGTTATAACGTTCCTTTTTTCTTTTTCCATATCAAACCGTACACATCCGTGGCGATGATCTGATCGCCATGTAGAGCCACGGAATGCAATGCCGTTTTTTTCCTCATGTCAGACAGTGAAACACCTATGGCGGCGAGTAGATCGCCATGTAGAGCCACTAGATGCCACCAAACTCTTTTTGTAGATCGGGACATGGAACGTCCGCGGCGACGATTAGATCGCCATGTAAAGCCGCGGGACACCTTGTATTCTTTTTGTAGATCAAACAATGGAACGTCCGCGGTGACGATTAGATCGCCATGTAGAGCCACGAGACGCCACAAAATTCTTTTTCTAGACCGAGCAATGAAACATCCGCGGCAACGATTAGATCGCCATGTAGAGCCGCGAGACGCCACAAAAGAATGAACGAAGAGAAGAAAAGAAATAAAGAAAATAAGTGATCATATGCAACCTTCATATGATTTACTCACCATGTGGCTTTGCCATCGACGCCGGTCACGGAGGGAAACGCCAGACAAAGAAATGGAGATGTGTGTATATGGAATGGAGGTGATATGAAGTGTGTGTGTGGGTGTGTGCGTGTGTGTTAGTGCTATGGTGAATGGCAGTGAAATGAGCGTGTAAATGGCGTGTGCGTTGCGACTGAACTCAACCTCCTTCGCAGTCACTGGAGCAGCCTTTTTATAGCATCGTTTCCATCGGCTAGCTATGCGAACAGATAGGAAGATAAGCACAAGAGATTAGCGTCGTCGCAGCTGCCGTTAGTAACAAATAATATCTTATCTCTACTCTCTCCGTGCCGTTGTTGGCCAAAGGCCTCCCCACTAAATCTTCGGTGGGACTCCTAAATATCATGCATGCATACTTATCCAGCTAACAAACTCCAAGCGATCAAGTCAAATGCCAACGGCAGGGTCACGTGTTGCATGGATACTTATCAAACTAACTGATAGGCTTCACAATTTTTAATCGATCTGGCCAGCGGCGAGAATACAAACATACGAGTACATGTGTGCAGTCAAGTCATCTACATGTACGTGCTGGTGAGCAACTCAAATAGTCCAGGCCAATCGATCAACTCATACGTGATTATCATGCCTCCTGGTTTTGGGTCCCACTAATAACCATTTTTCCTTGACACAAGTTGTCAGATATTAAGCCATGTATAAAATTCTAAATTGTCCATGTACGTGCGTCCTCTCTGTCTAATACCTCAACCAATATTTTTTTTTGCTTCACCCTTGTACATCACTATATATGATTTCTTTTTAACTTGTCAAATGAGAACCATGTTGATATTTTTTTATAGACTTCCAACTATGATTTGAAATTTGTAAACTTGCAAAACCATGGAAAAAATATCATCGAACAAATGCCCCTCGCTAAGTGGAGTTTGAATGCGTAGCGATTCGAACTGCACTTAGCGGCACTAAATTCTGCAATTTTGTAGCATGCTCATATCCTTGTTTGCTAATATAGGCTTCAGTAAGGTAGTATATGTCATGTTGCAACCATGATGGTGCCAGCCAATACGACAATAAGTATGATTTCTGATCATGTAGTTAGATGGAGCCACAATGAAAATCCTTGTCGTGTATATGCCATATTGCGACCATGATGGTGCCAGCCAATTGGATGGTAAATTTGATATCTGAACATGTAGTTCGATAGAGTCACGACGAAAATCCATGTCGTGTATATACCATATTGCGACCATGATGGTGCCAGCCAATAGGACGATAAATCTGAATGGAACATGTAGTTCGATGATTCACGACGAAGATCCATGTCGTGTATATGCCATATTGCGACCATGATGGTGCCGGCCAATAGGATGGTAAGTCTTATATCTGAACATGTAGTTCGATAGAGTCACGACGAAAATCCATGTCGTGTATATGCCATATTGCGACCATGATGGTGCCAGCCAATAGGACGATAAGGGGAATATTGTAATTCTATAGAGAAACATCTCTGTGACCATCTTACTTATATAGTGCCAACAAGAGCTTCAAAACATCAAGAAGTACTTCCATAATTTTTCCTGTGGTGAAAGTACATACTGCACCTCAAGTGATTTATCAACTCCCTTGCGACAGTTACATGCTACAGTGCCAAACATGTTTCTAGTACCATATATGTGTCAGTACCTTTTCTCGCGAGCCACAACGAAAGATCACGCTGCAGCTCAAGATGGTTTTATCAACTCTGTTGTAAATTTCTAGCTGCCATGATGACAACCTACCGAGTTGGAGGGTTTCACATTATCACGGGGACCAAACTGCACAGCTCTGCTATTCTCTAAAAAAAGGTCAAGGAAATACCAAGGTGGTAATTCTAGCGAGAATTCGGTAGATTCATACCATTTGCTTGTTTTCGCTCACTATAAATACTTGCGAGTGCAAATATGTAACTGTAGTGCAATGATTGCAAATATTCTGACTTCTAATCGAAGGATTGTTGGTTCGCAATACTATATACTCCTTGTGATATCAAGCCAGCATAATTTATACCAACCAAGCCTCTGTATCACATGCTCCAAAGCTGCAAGCAACTCATGTAGTCACATAGCTACTTCGGCTAGCCTTTTGCGGGAACAATTTATCGCATCATCAAGCGCGCAAGAGAGTAGACCACAACTATTATATCAACCTCTCAAATAAGAAACTGCTGCCCCCTACTTGATTCTATTTTAAAGAGCACAATCCTCACATTAAACAAATTTTAAAACACCAAAATTTTGAGGCAATGGCATTTCTCTTGTAAGTTGTCATGTATACAAGCAGATTTGCATATGTTGCGTGGCAATGGTGTATTTCTAAGTGACCCATTTTCCCTGTAAGGTGTACGTGTGGTGCCATCGAGGTGGCCCTACTTGATAGCATGAGTAACTTGTAAGGCATGTTTGCACACCTACTGATTATTTGTTTTAAATGGCAACAAGGTGTCATATCCGGAAAGTATTGGCAACAAGCGGCCCTCTGTGTTTTGATACGCCTCTGATTAACTATATGCAGACATAACATGGTCAAATGCTTTTTTTTCAGGAATTGATCAAAGGCCTTATAACTGAGCTATGCCGGAAAATTCTTGAGAGAGAACATCACCACATATGTTTGAGAATCTCCATGGCCTTTGTCATGAGAAAGCTAATACCTTATAGGTGGTTCTTGGGGTTGCTTCAATATAGAATGATCAGATTATGTGGTTGCTCTAGCTGTCTTTTTTTTTTAAAAGGAGGATAACCCCCGGCCTCCCCATCCAGTGATGCAAACAGCCACTTGTGAAAGCATCTAAGAGAAATCAAATATTCTAGCATGTGTTCCTCACATCGGAAAAAAAATGATTGCCAATTCTGTCAGTTTCAGCTACTACTCAGCTTAAATATCATCTTTCGAATCACACCATACCATTATGTTGGTCGGCTTGGTTGTGTAGACGTTTTTTTTTGAAACATGACAATAACATGCACCTACTGCGGAGCGAAAAATATGTCCCATAAGAAGCTCGAGATGTGTCAACTTCAATTAGGAACCAACACTCATAGATGAGGTCATTTTTGACAATTATCTGCTATATGATATACTACCCTGCTTGTGTACCTGATATCTTGATAGTCTGGCATTCTTGATCAATGTAGAGAACGTGTGATTTCTTTGATGTAGCACTACAAGCTACTGCTCATCTAGGGGGTCATTCAACAACTCAACTGTGTAATCTTATGACCAATAAATTTGATAGCCTGTGATATACCTCAAAGGACAGACACTGTCTATTGAAGACCATTGTACTTCGTGCGGCATACAAACTGAGCTAGCAAAATTAAATTGGGTATAGATAAGTTGTAAGTGACAAGATTCTCATACAATATTACCCAAACATGAGTTTCTCCATGACATCATGATGATGCGAGTGTCTCTGCTATGCGAGCAGACCTGTTTATTTGAGCACGCTGTCGGGTCACAAATAACATGGCTATGGGAACAACCACGCTGTCGTGGACCTTACATGAAAACTGCACCGGTGATTTTATATGAAATTTACTGAAAAAATTATGTGACCCAAACATTGTGACAATCATCCTGTTTTCCAAATGTCACCTAAAGGAATTACTTAACAGCTCTGTGGATTCCTTTAATGGAGCCCAAACATCTACATATTCTTCCTAAATGAGCATCAGTGCCCCATAAAAGCTTCAACCTCAGTCTCCTTAGGAATTAGCCTGCAGAATTTCGTCACGTCAGACGTGACTATCTGTTTTGCTTGGCTACTTCTGCTAAATTACAAGAAAATATTATGAATCATCTCTTGACTGAACAAATGATCAAAAACTATTGACCACATGTATGAGTATTCTATCTATATCTCAGTAGACTGGGAGTCCCAAAGGCCCCCTCTGATTTGTGTAAGAGAAATTGTGGATGCGAACTGCAAAGTCGTGCCTCTACTGTTGTTTGCACTAATTTTTTTAAGAGATCTTCCCAAATGCCTAATCGAATGAAACTTTACATCTCCTGCAGTAATGTGTCTTCTTCACTTAAACAAGCTGAGATCAATCCTTTTTGGGGTTCACCTCTTAAATTTCGATTACGATGTTGTTAGCCTGTAGTGTCGGATGTAAACTCCACATCGTGTAGATTACACCGCCCGTTGATCTGTCATTTGGCTCACACTGTAGCAAATCTGCACATTTTCTGCCCCTTTTTATTAGTTATAATCTTTTTATTAAGGCACATGTTCCTGGCAATGACTAGGCTCGATTGGTTCATGTGACTCTGTTTCCCAAACGATGACCATGCAACTTGCACTCATACTGCCCTCAATTCAAGAGTCAGACCACTGAATATATTGGTTACATACTGTTGAGCTTATCTTTTTTATTGCTTCTGAATAAACACCAGTGTTCTAACTTCGTACAGACTCTAAAACACTTTCAGTTGAAAAGGCGACAACTCGTCAACTGCTGCCAAAACCCAAGAATAGCAAAGCTGCTCTTCCTTGAAGTCAGAGAAAACTTTATTTTTTTCTCTGATATGAGTAAAACTGAGCATATTTTCTCGCATGAATAATCTGAAATCACACACGTGTATGCTTCTTTCAACCTCCTGTATGCCCTTTTTTTTATTCTGTATGCCCATAGTTGAGGAGACTAAAACAGTTAGTTACCAGATGAAGTCCCACTCCCAGGTGAAGTCCCACTCCCAGGTGCTTTTGTTGAAGGAAATAAGGTTGCCCCTAGTCTAGATAAGAAACTAGCTCCTTAAATCATCAACACTCATAACTAAACCTTTTTTTAATGTCGCTAACAGAGTCACTCCTTGTGCAGAAAACTTCAGATGTCTATGCTACCAGAATCACTCCTTGTGCAAAAAGCTTCAGATGTTTAACTAGCTGACATTTCCTAGTTGTCTCGCTTTCCTTGCCATGCGAATATCATTGTGTGGTAATCATGAAGTCTCGTACAACATATAAATTCATTGCACAGTAGAGCAATAATAAGAACCTGCAGTACAACAATACTTACTGAAAACTTGCTTGACAGATAGAGTTATTTCTGAAAAGGGCGACACTAAGCTGACGGATACCCACTCATGTCGTCAAGGCTTATCATACTCCGGAAATTACTAAAAGTTCTGCCCCTACATCTGTTGGTGCTCAGTCTGTTCTGCAAACAACTGAAGATGGTGCAATAATACTTGAGTCGGCCCTTATTTCTGCTCAAAACAAAAACAACCAGTCGTCTCTCCACGGACAAGTACTGGTGCAGAGGCGAATTTGACTCAGCTCGGTACTGAAGAACAAGCTTTTGAAAATTGGTCACTAGTAGATCATGCATCCAGAGATTGGAGTGTAGCCACGATCTTTAAACTGTGTTTAGGAGACTGTTCGTGCAGTGGTTGAAGGACGACATCTCCTATTGATTGATCTCTGAATACCATAAGTCAAAAAACTAATTTTCACGATATATTTTTGCATTTTCTCCACTTGACTACCGCAACGACTACCAGCTGGCCGATATGATAGAACATGCCCAAGTAGTACTTCGTTCAACTATTAAAATCTGGCCACATTGGCATCAAACATTCAGTGTACAAATGGTCAATTCTAAATACCTGTATTTCTGTGTACACCTTGATTTTACACCAGTTGGGATGCATACATGTTAAGCTGGAAAACGTGGCACAAGATATCTTGCATATCTCTGATCCACCGCATCAATGGTTGGCCAACAAATACATATACATGCCTTCTGATAAAAACTGAGTCGGACAAATACGAGGCAAAATGTCCCCTTGAATAATACTTTCCATACCGCAAATGCTCCTTTTACAATGATTTGCAGGATATGCTATCGATGACCATTGAAGCGCAGCGAAGATGGGAGGAGACTCAGGTCCCACTGGGCGTGCCATTTGTTTTTCACAAGATAAATATCATATTTATCCGCATTGGCGTTTTAAGTGCGGGCGTGCCAGTATACGAGTGTATACAAGTAAAAATAAAACAGAGCACACAAAATGATGCGGACAAAACTTGTAAATCTTTATTGCTGAAGACATACAAATCTCATTTTACATGCTTTTGGTATAGCATCTGACATACAAGAGACAATTGCATAATTCTCGACTCCTAGGGCCTCGAAAGGACCTCTAGTTAATTACATTCATAGATTCATATCTATGAAAGACCTCCGATTAAGCTACCTCAAACGGTCATCATCATTATCAAATTCATGGCTTCTGTCTCCAAGGCACAAAACATGCAAGCACTCGATGAGAAACATAAATTCTCGCCATGCCAGAAATTCACGAATGTCATGCACCAATCAAACATGGGATGTAGATCAAGTCTCAAAGAAACAAAATGGATAGTTTGGCCCCGTCGGTCACGAACGTGGTGTATCCCGCCTCGTCGGTCAGGAAGTGTATATGAGTTCCGGCCTCGTCAGTCACGGAAGGAAGTGTACTTACCGTGGACTTGAAGATAAACCCTCGTTTGTTTGGGAAACATAATTCTGCAAAATTTCATCAATGGCATCTTGTTTATTCCGGTGTAGATGGCCACGTCTCTATTAATATTGGATTATCTCATGATGAGAAATCATCCTTTGTATGTCACGTGATCTCCTTGACTCTGTGCTCTAAATGTACATATACTGAACCATGCATGATGTTGGCTTTTATGCAGCTATATTTCTTTCCCTTGTAACTCCACATCTATATACAGTTTTGTCTATCAACATGAATCCATAGCCTTAACCGATGGATAAACCGGAAATGCATGAAAATCACTTGGCCATGAAATGTCTGCGGCGACGATTGAAGTGTCAGGTAGAGCCGCGAGAGGTTATAACGTTCCTTTTTTCTTTTTCCATATCAAACCGTACACATCCGTGGCGACGATCTGATCGCCATGTAGAGCCACGGGATGCAATGCCTTTTTTTTCCTCATGTCAGACAGTGAAGCACCTATGGCGGCGAGTAGATCGCCATGTAGAGCCACTAGATGCCACCAAACTCTTTTTGTAGATCGGGACATGGAACGTCCGCGGCGACGATTAGATCGCCATGTAAAGCCGCGGGACACCGCTGAATTCTTTTTGTAGATCAAACAATGGAACGTCCACGGTGACGATTAGATCGCCATGTAGAGCCACGAGACGCCACAAAATTCTTTTTCTAGACCGAGCAATGAAACATCCGCGGCAACGATTAGATCGCCATGTAGAGCCGCGAGACGCCACAAAAGAATGAACGAAGAGAAGAAAAGAAATAAAGGAAATAAGTGATCATATGCAACCTTCATATGATTTACTCACCATGTGGCTTTGCCATCGACGCCGGTCACGGAGGGAAACGCCAGACAAAGAAATGGAGATGTGTGTATATGGAATGGAGGTGATATGAAGTGTGTGTGTGGGTGTGTGCGTGTGTGTTAGTGCTATGGTGAATGGCAGTGAAATGAGCGTGTAAATGGCGTGTGCGTTGCGAGTGAACTCAACCTCCTTCGCAGTCACTGGAGCAGCCTTTTTATAGCATCGTTTCCATCGGCTAGCTATGCGACCAGATAGGAAGATAAGCACAAGAGATTAGCGTCGTCGCAGCTGCCGTTAGTAACAAACAATATCTTATCTCTACTCTCTCCGTGCCGTTGTTGGCCAAAGGCCTCCCCACTAAATCTTCGGTGGGACTCCTAAATATCATGCATGCATACTTATCCAGCTAACAAACTCCAAGCAATCAAGTCAAATGCCAACGGCAGGGTCACGTGTTGCATGGATACTTATCAAACTAACTGATAGGCTTCACAATTTTTAATCGGTCTGGCCAGCGGCGAGGATACAAACATACGAGTACATGTGTGCAGTCAAGTCATCTACATGTACGTGCTGGTGAGCAACTCAAATAGTCCAGGCCAATCGATCAACTCATACGTGATTATCATGCCTCCCGGTTTTGGGTCCCACTAATAACCATTTTTCCTTGACACAAGTTGTCAGATATTAAGCCATGTATAAAATTCTAAATTGTCCATGTATGTGCGTCCTCTCTGTCTAATACCTCAACCAATATTTTTTTTGCTTCACCCTTGTACATCACTATATATGATTTCTTTTTAACTTGGCAAATGAGAACCATGTTGATATTTTTTTATAGACTTCCAACTATGATTTGAAATTTGTAAACTTGCAAAACCATGGAAAAAATATCATCGAACAAATGCCCCTCGCTAAGTGGAGTTTGAATGCGTAGCGATTCGAACTGCACTTAGCGGCACTAAATTCTGCAATTTTGTAGCATGCTCATATCCTTGTTTGCTAATATAGGCTTCAGTAAGGTAGTATCACAACAAATTGTTTTCTGGAACTTCGGCATTTTATACTTACTCAGTTAAATGCATGTACTGGCTCGTTCTTCTTGAAACTTCACTCGGCACCTATTTCCTTGTATCGCCGACCGATCATGTTCTCCCAACGTACTTGAACCGAACTCATATACAAGCAAATTTTGCATCAAAATGTGTCCCTTTAATTTGCTGACAGGACTTCATTGTCAAAGTGTTGTAGGCCTCAGCGCATGTCCATTCTATAAGCTTGCTACAATATAATTCATGTTTACATATCTACAACAGATGAAACCACATCGAAGTACATGAAGGGTATGGGTGTTTCATTTCATACGAGTCCCCCATTGTGTCAATATTTGTGACCAAGTGAATGAAAAAGATCGTCTCTTAAACTCGTACTTCACAACAAAAATACATGTCATGTATAGGAGATGATAGAGTCCGCGTCATTTGTAAACCACTATTCTTTTAGCAAAGCCGCAACGAAAACCATGCTGCGGTATGCTAAAATAGAGGTCCAATCTCATTTACAAAACTATATTTTTGGCAAAAGCCATGATGAAAAACCATGTCGTGTATATGCCTATATAGAAAGCGAGTCTCATTAGCAAAATACAATGTTTTGGCAAAAGCCAAAACGAAAATCCATGTCAGGTATATGCCAAACTAGGGACTCGATTCCATTGCGACCATGACGGTGTCGGCCAATAGGATGACAATGATTTCTGAACCCATGATTCGGTAAAAGCCATGACGAAAATCCATGTCATGTATATGTCATATTGCAACCATGATGGTGCCAGCCAATAGGACAATAAGTATGGTTTCTGATCATGTAGTTAGATGGAGCCACAATGAAAATCCTTGTCGTGTATATGCCATATTGCGACCATGATGGTGCCAGCCAATTGGATGGTAAATTTGATATCTGAACATGTAGTTCGATAGAGTCACGACGAAAATCCATGTCGTGTATATACCATATTGCGACCATGATGGTGCCAGCCAATAGGACGATAAATCTGAATGGAACATGTAGTTCGATGATTCACGACGAAGATCCATGTCGTGTATATGCCATATTGCGACCATGATGGTGCCAGCCAATAGGACGATAAGGGGAATATTATAATTCTATAGAGCAACATCTCTGTGACCATCTTACTTATATAGTGCCAACAAGAGCTTCAAAACATCAAGAAGTACTTCCATAATTCTTCTTGCGGTGAAAGTACATACTGCACCTCAAGTGGTTTATCAACTCCCTTGCGACAGTTACATGCTACAGTGCCAAACATGTTTCTAGTACCATATATGTGTTAGTACCTTTTCTCGCGAGCCACAACGAAAGATCACGCTGCAGCTCAAGATGGTTTTATCAACTCTGTTGTAAATTTCTAGCTGCCATGATGACAACCTGCCGAGTTGGAGGGTTTCACATTATCATGGGGACCAAACTGCACAGCTCTGCTATTCTCTAAAAAAAGGTCAAGGAAATACCAAGGTGCTAATTCTAGCGAGAATTCGGTAGATTTATACCATTTTCTTGTTTTCGCTGACTATAAATACTTCCGAGTGCAAATATGTAACTGTAGTGCAATGATTGCAAATATTCTGACTTCTAATCGAAGGATTGTTGGTTCGCAATACTATATACTCCTTGTGATATCAAGTCAGCATAATTTATACCAACCAAGCCTCTGTATCACATGCTCCAAATCTGCAAGCAACTCATGTAGTCACATAGCTACTTCGGCTAGCCTTTTGTGGGAACAATTTATCGCATCATCAAGCGCGCAAGAGAGTAGACCACAACTATTATATCAACCTCTCATATAAGAAACTGCTGCCCCCTACTTGATTCTATTTTAAAGAGCACAATCCTCACATTAAACAAATTTTAAAACACCAAAATTTTGAGGCAATGGCATTTCTCTTGTAAGTTGTCATGTATACAAGCAGATTTGCATATGTTGCGTGGCAATGGTGTATTTCTAAGTGACCCATTTTCCCTGTAAGGTGTACGTGTGGTGCCATCGAGGTGGCCCTACTTGATAGCATGAGTAACTTGTAAGGCATGTTTGCACACCTACTGATTATCTATTTTAAATGGCAACAAGGTGTCATGTCCGAAAAGTATTGGCAACAAGCGGCCCTCTGTGTTTTGATACGCCTCTGATTGACTATATGCAGACATAACATGGTCAAATGCTTTTTTTTCAGGAATTGATCAAAGGCCTTATAACTGAGCTATGCCGGAAAATTCTTGAGAGAGAACATCACCACATATGTTTGAGAATCTCCATGGCCTTTGTCATGAGAAAGCTAATACCTTATAGGTGGTTCTTGGGGTTGCTTCAATATAGAATGATCAGATTATGTGGTTGCTCTAGCTGTCTTTTTTTTAAAAAAGGAGGATAACCCCCGGCCTCCCCATCCAGTGATGCAAACAGCCACTTGTGAAAGCATCTAAGAGAAATCAAATATTCTAGCATGTGTTCCTCACATCGGAAAAAAAATGATTGCCAATTCTGTCAGTTTCAGCTACTACTCAGCTTAAATATCATCTTTCGAATCACACCATACCATTATGTTGGTCGGCTTGGTTGTGTAGACGTCTTTTTTGAAACATGACAATAACATGCACCTACTGCGGAGCGAAAAATATGTCCCATAAGAAGCTCGAGATGTGTCAACTTCAATTAGGAACCAACACTCATAGATGAGGTCATTTTTGACAATTATCTGCTATATGATATACTACCCTGCTTGTGTACCTGATATCTTGATAGTCTGGCATTCTTGATCAATGTAGAGAACGTGTGATTTCTTTGATGTAGCACTACAAGCTACTGCTCATCTAGGGGGTCATTCAACAACTCAACTGTGTAATCTTATGACCAATAAATTTGATAGCCTGTGATATACCTCAAAGGACAGACACTGTCTATTGAAGACCATTGTACTTCGTGCGGCATACAAACTGAGCTAGCAAAATTAAATTGGGTATAGATAAGTTGTAACTGACAAGATTCTCATACAATATTACCCAAACATGAGTTTCTCCATGACATCATGATGATGCGAGTGTCTCTGCTATGCGAGCAGACCTGTTTATTTGAGCACGCTGTCGGGTCACAAATAACATGGCTATGGGAACAACCACGCTGTCGTGGACCTTACATGAAAACTGCACCGGTGATTTTATATGAAATTTACTGAAAAAATTATGTGACCCAAACATTGTGACAATGATCCTGTTTTCCAAATGTCACCTAAAGGAATTACTAAACAGCTCTGTGGATTCCTTCAATGGAGCCCAAACATCTACATATTCTTCCTAAATGAGCATCAGTGCCCCATAAAAGCTTCAACCTCAGTCTCCTTAAGAATTAGCCTGTAGAATTTCGTCACGTTAGACGTGACTATCTGTTTTGCTTGGCTACTTCTGCTAAATTACAAGAAAATATTATGAATCATCTCTTGACTGAACAAATGATCAAAAACTATTGACCACATGTATGAGTATTCTATCTATATCTCAGTAGACTGGGAGTCCCAAAGGCCCCCTCTGATTTGTGTAAGAGAAATTATGGATGCGAACTGCACAGTCATACCTCTACTGCTGTTTGCACTAATTTTTTTAAGAGATCTTCCCAAATGCCTAATCGAATGAAACTTTACATCTCCTGTAGTAATGTGTCTTCTTCACTTAAACAAGCTGAGATCAATCCTTTTTGGGGTTCACCTCTTAAATTTCGATTACGATGTTGTTAGCCTGTAGTGTCGGATGTAAACTCCACATCGTGTAGATTACACCGCCCGTTGATCTGTCATTTGGCTCACACTGTAGCAAATCTGCACATTTTCTGCCCCTTTTTATTAGTTATAATCTTTTTATTAAGGCACATGTTCCTGGCAATGACTAGGCTCGATTGGTTCATGTGACTCTGTTTCCCAAACGATGACCATGCAACTTGCACTCATACTGCCCTCAATTCAAGAGTCAGACAACTGAATATATTGGTTACATACTGCTGAGCTTATCTTTTTTATTGCTTCTGAATAAACACCAGTGTTCTAACTTCGTACAGACTCTAAAACACTTTCAGTTGAAAAGGCGACAACTCGTCAACTGCTGCCAAAACCCAAGAATAGCAAAGCTGCTCTTCCTTGAAGTCAGAGAAAACTTTATTTTTTTCTCTGATATGAGTAAAACTGAGCATATTTTCTAGCATGAATAATCTGAAATCACACACGTGTATGCTTCTTTCAACCTCCTGTATGCCCTTCTTTTTATTCTGTATGCCCATAGTTGTGGAGACTAAAACAGTTAGTTACCAGATGAAGTCCCACTCCCAGGTAAAGTCCCACTCCCAGGTGCTTTTGTTGAAGGAAATAAGGTTGCCCCTAGTCTAGATAAGAAACTAGCTCCTTAAATCATCAACAGTCATAACTAAACCTTTTTTTAATGTCGCTAACAGAGTCACTCCTTGTGCAGAAAACTTCAGATGTCTATGCTACCAGAATCACTCCTTGTGCAAAAAGCTTCAGATGTTTAACTAGCTGACATTTCCTAGTTGTCTCGCTTTCCTTGCCATGCGAATATCATTGTGTGGTAATCATGAAGTCTCGTACAACATATAAATTCATTGCGCAGTAGAGCAGTAATAAGAACCTGCAGTACAACAATACTTACTGAAAACTTGCTTGACAGATAGAGTTATTTCTGAAAAGGGCGACACTGAGCTGACGGATACCCACTCATGTCGTCAAGGCTTATCGTACTTCGGAAATTACTAAAAGTTCTGCCCCTACATCTGTTGGTGCTCAGTCTGTTCTGCAAACAACTGAAGATGGTGCAATAATACTTGAGTCGGCCCTTATTTCTGCTCAAAACAAAAACAACCAGTCGTCTCTCCACGGACAAGTACTGGTGCAAAGGCGAATTTGACTCAGCTCGGTACTGAAGAACAAGCTTTTGAAAATTGGTCACTAGTAGATCATGCATCCAGAGATTGGAGTGTAGCCACGATCTTTAAACTGTGTTTAGGAGACTGTTCGTGCAGTGGTTGAAGGACGACATCTCCGATTGATTGATCTCTGAATACCATAAGTCAAAAAACTAATTTTCACGATATATTTTTGCATTTTCTCCACTTGACTACCGCAAGGACTACCAGCTGGCCGATATGATAGAACATGCCCAAGTAGTAGTTCGTTCAACTATTAAAATCTGGCCACATTGGCATCAAACATTCAGTGTACAAATGGTCAATTCTAAATACCTGTATTTATGTGTACACCTTGATTTTACACCAGTTGGGATGCATACATGTTAAGCTGGAAAACGTGGTACAAGATATCTTGCATATCTCTGATCCACCGCATCAATGGTTGGCCAACAAATACATATACATGCCTTCTGATAAAAACTGATTCGGACAAATACGAGGCAAAATGTCCCCTTGAATAATACTTTCCATACCGCAAATGCTCCTTTTACAATGATTTGCAGGATATGCTATCGATGACCATTGAAGCGCAGCGAAGATGGGAGGAGACTCAAGTCCCACTGGGCGTGCCATTTGTTTTTCGCAAGATAAATATCAAATTTATCCGCATTGGCGTTTTAAGTGCAGGCGTGCCAGTATACGAGTGTATACAAGTAAAAATAAAACAGAGCACACAAAATGATGCGGACAAAACTTGTAAATCTTTATTGCTGAAGACATACAAATCTCATTTTAGATGCTTTTGGTATAGCATCTGACATACAAAAGACAATTGCATAATTCTCGACTCCTAGGGCCTCGAAAGGACCTCTAGTTAATTACATTCATAGATTCATATCTATGAAAGACCTCCGATTAAGCTGCCTCAAACGGTCATCATCATTATCAAATTCATGGCTTCTGTCTCCAAGGCACAAAACATGCAAGCACTCGATGAGAAACATAAATTCTCGCCATGCCAGAAATTCACGAATGTCATGCACCAATCAAACATGGGATGTAGATCAAGTCTCAAAGAAACAAAATGGATAGTTCGGCCCCGTCGGTCACGAACGTGATGTATCCCGCCTCGTCGGTCAGGAAGTGTATATGAGTTCCGGCCTCGTCAGTCACGGAAGAAAGTGTACTTACCGTGGACTTGAAGATAAACCCTCGTTTGTTTGGGAAACATAATTCTGCAAAATTTCATCAATGGCATCTTGTTTATTCCGGTGTAGATGGCCATGTCTCTATTAATATTGGATTATCTCATGATGAGAAATCATCCTTTGTATGTCACGTGATCTCCTTGACTCTGTGCTCTAAATGTACATATACTGAACCATGCATGATGTTGGCTTTTATGCAGCTATGTTTCTTTCCCTTGTAACTCCACATCTATATACAGTTTTGTCTATCAACATGAATCCATAGCCTTAACCGATGGATAAACCCGAAATGCATGAAAATCACTTGGCCACGAAATGTCTGCGGCGACGATTGAAGTGTCAGGTAGAGCCGCGAGACGTTATAACGTTCCTTTTTTCTTTTTCCATATCAAACCGTACACATCCGTGGCGACGATCTGATTGCCATGCAGAGCCACGGGACGCAATGCCCTTTTTTTCCTCATGTCAGAGAGTGAAACACCTATGGCGGCGAGTAGATCGCCATGTAGAGCCACTAGATGCCACCAAACTCTTTTTGTAGATCGGGACATGGAACGTCCGCGGCGATGATTAGATCGCCATGTAAAGCCGCGGGACACCGCTGAATTCTTTTTGTAGATCAAACAATGGAACGTCCGCGGTGACGATTAGATCGCCATGTAGAGCCACGAGACGCCACAAAATTCTTTTTCTAGACCGAGCAATGAAACATCCGCGGCAACGATTAGATCGCCATGTAGAGCCGCGAGACGCCACAAAAGAATGAACGAAGAGAAGAAAAGAAATAAAGGAAATAAGTGATCATATGCAACCTTCATATGATTTACTCACCATGTGGCTTTGCCATCGACGACGGTCACGGAGGAAAACGCCAGACAAAGAAATGGAGATGTGTGTATATGGAATGGAGGTGATATGAAGTGTGTGTGTGGGTGTGTGCGTGTGTGTTAGTGCTATGGTGAATGGCAGTGAAATGAGTGTGTAAATGGCGTGTGTGTTGCGAGTGAACTCAACCTCCTTCGCAGTCACTGGAGCAGCCTTTTTATAGCATTGTTTCCATCGGCTAGCTATGCGAACAGATAGGAAGATAAGCACGAGAGATTAGCGTCGTCGCAGCTGCCGTTAGTAACAAATAATATCTTATCTCTACTCTCTCCGTGCCGTTGTTGGCCAAAGGCCTCCCCACTAAATCTTCGGTGGGACTCCTAAATATCATGCATGCATACTTATCCAGCTAACAAACTCCAAGCGATCAAGTCAAATGCCAACGGCAGGGTCACCTGTTGCATGGATACTTATCAAACTAACTGATAGGCTTCACAATTTTTAATCGGTCTGGCCAGCGGCGAGGATACAAACATACGAGTACATGTGTGCAGTCAAGTCATCTACATGTATGTGCTGGTGAGCAACTCAAATAGTCCAGGCCAATCGATCAACTCATACGTGATTATCATGCCTCCCGGTTTTGGGTCCCACTAATAACCATTTTTCCTTGACACAAGTTGTCAGATATTAAGCCATGTATAAAATTCTAAATTGTCCATGTACGTGCGTCCTCTCTGTCTAATACCTGAACCAATATTTTTTTTTGCTTCACCCTTGTACATCACTATATATGATTTCTTTTTAACTTGGCAAATGAGAACCATGTTGATATTTTTTTATAGACTTCCAACTATGATTTGAAATTTGTAAACTTGCAAAACCATGGAAAAAATATCATCGAACAAATGCCCCTCGCTAAGTGGAGTTTGAATGCGTAGCGATTCGAACTGCACTTAGCGGCACTAAATTCTGCAATTTTGTAGCATGCTCATATCCTTGTTTGCTAATATAGGATTCAGTAAGGTAGTATCACAACAAATTGTTTTCTGGAACTTCGGCATTTTATACTTACTCAGTTAAATGTATGTACTGCCTCGTTCTTCTTGAAACTTCACTCAGCACCTATTTCCTTGTATCGCCGACCGATCATGTTCTCCTAACGTACTTGAACCGAACTCATATACAAGCAAATTTTGCATCAAAATGTGTCCCTTTAATTTGCTGACAGGACTTCATTGTCAAAGTGTTGTAGGCCTCAGAGCATGTCCATTCTATAAGCTTGCTACAATATAATTCATGTTTACATATCTATAACAGATGAAACCACATCGAAGTACATGAAGGGTATGGGTGTTTCATTTCATACGAGTCCCCCATTGTGTCAATATTTGTGACCAAGTGAATGAAAAAGATCGTCTCTTAAACTCGTACTTCACAACAAAAATACATGTCATGTATAGGAGATGATAGAGTCCGCATCATTTGTAAACCACTATTCTTTTAGCAAAGCCGCAACGAAAACTATGCTGCGGTATGCTAAAACAAAGGTCCAATCTCATTTACAAAACTATATTTTTGGCAAAAGCCACGATGAAAAACCATGTCGTGTATATGCCTATATAGAAAGCGAGTCTCATTAGCAAAATACAATGTTTTGGCAAAAGCCACAACGAAAATCCATGTCAGGTATATGCCAAACTAGGGACTCGATTCCATTACGACCATGACGGTATCGGCCAATAGGATGACAATGATTTCTGAACCCATGATTCGGTAAAAGCCATGACGAAAATCCATGTCATGTATATGTCATATTGCAACCATGATGGTGCCAGCCAATAGGACAATAAGTATGCTTTCTGATCATGTAGTTAGATGGAGCCACAATGAAAATCCTTGTCGTGTATATGCCATATTGCGACCATGATGGTGCCAGACAATTGGATGGTAAATTTGATATCTGAACATGTAGTTCGATAGAGTCACGACGAAAATCCATGTCGTGTATATACCATATTGCGACCATGATGGTGCCAGCCAATAGGACGATAAATCTGAATGGAACATGTAGTTCGATGATTCACGACGAAGATCCATGTCGTGTATATGCCATATTGCGACCATGATGGTGCCGGCCAATAGGATGGTAAGTCTGATATCTGAACATGTAGTTCGATAGAATCACGACGAAAATCCATGTCGTGTATATGCCATATTGCGACCATGATGGTGCCAGCCAATAGGACGATAAGGGGAATATTATAATTCTATAGAGCAACATCTCTGTGACCATCTTACTTATATAGTGCCAACAAGAGCTTCAAAACATCAAGAAGTACTTCCATAATTTTTCTTGCGGTGAAAGTACATACTGCACCTCAAGTGGTTTATCAACTCCCTTGCGACAGTTACATGCTACAGTGCCAAACATGTTTCTAATACCATATATGTGTGAGTACCTTTTCTCGCGAGCCACAACGAAAGATCACGCTGCAGCTCAAGATGGTTTTATCTACTCTGTTGTAAATTTCTAGCTGCCATGATGACAACCTGCCGAGTTGGAGGGTTTCACATTATCACGGGGACCAAACTACACAGCTCTGCTATTCTCTAAAAAAAGGTCAAGGAAATACCAAGGTGGTAATTCTAGCGAGAATTCGGTAGATTCATACCATTTGCTTGTTTTTGCTGACTATACATACTTGCGAGTGCAAATATGTAACTATAGTGCAATGATTGCAAATATTCTGACTTCTAATCGAAGGATTGTTGGTTCGCAATACTATATACTCCTTGTGATATCAAGGCAGCATAATTTATACCAACCAAGCCTCTGTATCACATGCTCCAAATCTGCAAGCAACTCATGTAGTCACATAGCTACTTCGGCTAGCCTTTTGCGGGAACAATTTATCGCATCATCAAGCGCGCAAGAGAGTAGACCACAACTATTATATCAACCTCTCAAATAAGAAACTGCTGCCCCCTACTTGATTCTATTTCAAAGAGCAAAATCCTCACATTAAACAAATTTTAAAACACCAAAATTTTGAGGCAATGGCATTTCTCTTGTAAGTTGTCATGTATACAAGCAGATTTGCATATGTTGTGTGGCAATGGTGTATTTCTAAGTGACCCATTTTGCCTGTAAGGTGTACGTGTGGTGCCATCGAGGTGGCCCTACTTGATAGCATGAGTAACTTGTAAGCCATGTTTGCACACCTACTGATTATCTATTTTAAATGGCAACAAGGTGTCATATCCGGAAAGTATTGGCAACAAGCGTCCCTCTGTGTTTTGATACGCCTCTGATTGACTATATGAAGACATAACATGGTCAAATGCTTTTTTTCAGGAATTGATCAAAGGCCTTATAACTGAGCTATGCCGGAAAATTCTTGAGAGAGGACATCACCACATATGTTTGAGAATCTCCATGGCCTTTGTCATGAGAAAGCTAATACCTTATAGGTGGTTCTTGGGGTTGCTTCAACATAGAATGATCAGATTATGTGGTTGCTCTAGCTGTCTTTTTTTTTTAAAAAGGAGGATAACCCCCGGCCTCCCCATCCAGTGATGCAAACAGCCACTTGTGAAAGCATCTAAGAGAAATCAAATATTCTAGCATGTGTTCCTCACATCGGAAAAAAAATGATTGCCAATTCTGTCAGTTTCAGCTACTACTCAGCTTAAATATCATCTTTCGAATCACACCATACAATTATGTTGGTCGGCTTGGTTGTGTAGACGTTTTTTTTTGAAACATGACAATAACATGCACCTACTGCGGAGCGAAAAATATGTCCCATAAGAAGCTCGAGATGTGTCAACTTCAATTAGGAACCAACACTCATAGATGAGGTCATTTTTGACAATTATCTGCTATATGATATACTACACTGCTTGTGTACCTGATATCTTGATAGTCTGGCATTCTTGATCAATGTAGAGAACATGTGATTTCTTTGATGTAGCACTACAAGCTACTGCTCATCTAGGGGGTCATTCAACAAGTCAACTGTGTAATCTTATGACCAATAAATTTGATAGCCTGTGATATACCTCAAAGGACAGACACTGTCTATTGAAGACCATTGTACTTCGTGCGGCATACAAACTGAGCTAGCAAAATTAAATTGGGTATAGATAAGTTGTAACTGACAAGATTCTCATACAATATTACCCAAACATGAGTTTCTCCATGACATCATGATGATGCGAGTGTCTCTGCTATGCGAGCAGACCTGTTTATTTGAGCACGCTGTCGGGTCACAAATAACATGGCTATGGGAACAACCACGCTGTCATGGACCTTACATGAAAACTGCACCGGTGATTTTATATGAAATTTACTGAAAAAATTATGTGACCCAAACATTGTGACAATGATCCTGTTTTCCAAATGGCACCTAAAGGAATTACTAAACAGCTTTGTGGATTCCTTCAATGGAGCCCAAACATCTACATATTCTTCCTAAATGAGCATCAGTGCCCCATAAAAGCTTCAACCATAGTCTCCTTAAGAATTAGCCTGTAGAATTTCGTCACGTCAGATGTGACTATCTGTTTTGCTTGGCTACTTTTGCTAAATTACAAGAAAATATTATGAATCATCTCTTGACTGAACAAATGATCAAAAACTATTGACCACATGTATGAGTATTCTATCTATATCTCAGTAGACTAGGAGTCCCAAAGGCCCCCTCTGATTTGTGTAAGAGAAATTGTGGATGCGAACTGCACAGTCGTGCCTCTACTGCTGTTTGCACTAATTTTTTTAAGAGATCTTCCCAAATGCCTAATCGAATGAAACTTTACATCTCCTGCAGTAATGTGTCTTCTTCACTTAAACAAGCTGAGATCAATCCTTTTTGGGGTTCACCTCTTAAATTTCGATTACGATGTTGTTAGCCTGTAGTGTCGGATGTAAACTCCACATCGTGTAGATTACACCGCCCGTTGACCTGTCATTTGGCTCACATTGTAGCAAACCTGCACATTTTCTGCCCCTTTTTATTAGTTATAATCTTTTTATTAAGGCACATGTTCCTGGCAATGACTAGGCTCGATTGGGTCATGTGACTCTGTTTCCCAAACGTTGACCATGCAACTTGCACTCATACTGCCCTCAATTCAAGAGTCAGACCACTGAATATATTGGTTACATACTGCTGAGCTTGTCTTTTTTATTGCTTCTGAATAAACACCAGTGTTCTAACTTCGTACAGACTCTAAAATACTTTCTGTTGAAAAGCGACAACTCGTCAACTGCTGCCAAAACCCAAGAATAGCAAAGCTGCTCTTCCTTGAAGTCAGAGAAAACTTTATTTTTTTCTCTGATATGAGTAAAACTGAGCATATTTTCTAGCATGAATAATCTGAAATCACACACGTGTATGCTTCTTTCAACCTCCTGTATGCCCTTTTTTTATTCTGTATGCCCATAGTTGAGGAGACTAAAACAGTTAGTTACCAGATGAAGTCCCACTCCCAGGTGAAGTCCCACTCCCAGGTGCTTTTGTTGAAGGAAATAAGGTTGCCCCTAGTCTAGATAAGAAACTAGCTCCTTAAATCATCAACACTCATAACTAAACCTTTTTTTAATGTCGCTAATAGAGTCACTCCTTGTGCAGAAAACTTCAGATGTCTATGCTACCAGAATCACTCCTTGTGCAAAAAGCTTCAGATGTTTAACTAGCTGACATTTCCTAGTTGTCTCGCTTTCCTTGCCATGCGAATATCATTGTGTGGTAATCATGAAGTCTCGTACAACATATAAATTCATTGCGCAGTAGAGCAGTAATAAGAACCTGCAGTACAACAATACTTACTGAAAACTTGCTTGACAGATAGAGTTATTTCTGAAAAGGGCGACACTGAGCTGACGGATACCCACTCATGTCGTCAAGGCTTATCGTACTTCGGAAATTACTAAAAGTTCTGCCCCTACATCTGTTGGTGCTCAGTCTGTTCTGCAAACAACTGAAGATGGTGCAATAATACTTGAGTCGGCCCTTATTTCTGCTCAAAACAAAAACAACCAGTTGTCTCTCCACGGACAAGTACTGGTGCAGAGGCGAATTTGACTCAGATCGGTACTGAAGAACAAGCTTTTGAAAATTGGTCACTAGTAGATCATGCATCCAGAGATTGGAGTGTAGCCACGATCTTTAAACTGTGTTTAGGAGACTGTTCGTGTAGTGGTTGAAGGACGACATCTCCGATTGATTGATCTTTGAATACCATAAGTCAAAAAACTAATTTTCACGATATATTTTTGCATTTTCTCCACTTGACTACCGCAAGGACTACCAGCTGGCCGATATGATAGAACATGCCCAAGTAGTACTTCGTTCAACTATTAAAATCTGGCCACATTGGCATCAAACATTCAGTGTACAAATGGTCAATTCTAAATACCTGTATTTCTGTGTACACCTTGATTTTACACCAGTTGGGATGCATACATGTTAAGCTGGAAAACATGGCACAAGATATCTTGCATATCTCTGATCCACCGCATCAATGGTTGGCCAACAAATACATATACATGCCTTCTGATAAAAACTGAGTTGGACAAATACGAGGCAAAATGTCCCCTTGAATAATACTTTCCATACCGCAAATGCTCCTTTTACAATGATTTGCAGGAAATGCTATCGATGACCATTGAAGCGCAGCGAAGATGGGAGGAGACTCAGGTCCCACTGGGCGTGCCATTTGTTTTTCGCA
The DNA here is from genome assembly GCF_002162155.2 of Triticum dicoccoides. Classification (NCBI taxonomy): domain Eukaryota; kingdom Viridiplantae; phylum Streptophyta; class Magnoliopsida; order Poales; family Poaceae; genus Triticum; species Triticum dicoccoides. The sequence goes on along the minus strand of NC_041392.1, from coordinate 745,187,689 downwards.
AGATAAATATCAAATTTATCCGCATTGGCGTTTTAAGTGCGGGCGTGCCAGTATACGAGTGTATACAAGTAAAAATAAAACAGAGCACACAAAATGATGCGGACAAAACATGTAAATCTTTATTGCTGAAGACATACAAATCTCATTTTACATGCTTTTGGTATAGCATCTGACATACAAAAGACAATTGCATAATTCTCGACTCCTAGGGCCTCGAAAGGACCTCTAGTTAATTACATTCATAGATTCATATCTATGAAAGACCTCCGATTAAGCTGCCTCAAACGGTCATCATCATTATCAAATTCATGGCTTCTGTCTCCAAGGCACAAAACATGCAAGCACTCGATGAGAAACAAAAATTCTCGCCATGCCAGAAATTCACGAATGTCATGCACCAATCAAACATGGGATGTAGATCAAGTCTCAAAGAAACAAAATGGATAATTCGGCCCCGTCGGTCACGAACGTGATGTATCCCGCCTCGTCGGTCAGGAAGTGTATATGAGTTCCGGCCTCGTCAGTCACGGAAGAAAGTGTACTTAGCGTGGACTTGAAGATAAACCCTCGTTTGTTTGGGAAACATAATTCTGCAAAATTTCATCAATGGCATCTTGTTTATTCCGGTGTAGATGGCCACGTCTCTATTAATATTGGATTATCTCATGATGAGAAATCATCCTTTGTATGTCATGTGATCTCCTTGACTCTGTGCTCTAAATGTACATATACTGAACCATGCATGATGTTGGCTTTTATGCCGCTATATTTCTTTCCCTTGTAACTCCACATCTATATACAGTTTTGTCTATCAACATGAATCCATAGCCTTAACCGATGGATAAACCCGAAATGCATGAAAATCACTTGGCCATGAAATGTCTGCGGCGACGATTGAAGTGTCAGGTAGAGCCGCGAGACGTTATAACGTTCCTTTTTTCTTTTTCCATATCAAACCGTACACATCCGTGGCGACGATCTGATCGCCATGTAGAGCCATGGGATGCAATGCCGTTTTTTTCCTCATGTCAGACAGTGAAACACCTATGGCGGCGAGTAGATCGCCATGTAGAGCCACTAGATGCCACCAAACTCTTTTTGTAGATCAGGACATGGAACGTCCGCGGCGACAATTAGATCGCCATGTAAAGCCGCGGGACACCGCTGAATTCTTTTTGTAGATCAAACAATGGAACGTCCGCGGTGACGATTAGATCGCCATGTAGAGCCACGAGACGCCACAAAATTCTTTTTCTAGACCGAGCAATGAAACATCCGCGGCAACGATTAGATCGCCATGTAGAGCCGCGAGACGCCACAAAAGAATGAACGAAGAGAAGAAAAGAAATAAAGGAAATAAGTGATCATATGCAACCTTCATATGATTTACTCACCATGTGGCTTTGCCATCGACGCCGGTCACGGAGGGAAACGCCAGACAAAGAAATGGAGATGTGTGTATATGGAATGGAGGTGATATGAAGTGTGTGTGTGGGTGTGTGCGTGTGTGTTAGTGCTATGGTGAATGGCAGTGAAATGAGCGTGTAAATGGCGTGTGCGTTGCGAGTGAACTCAACCTCCTTTGCAGTCACTGGAGCAGCCTTTTTATAGCATCGTTTCCATCGGTTAGCTATGCGATCAGATAGGAAGATAAGTACAAGAGATTAGCGTCGTCGCAGCAACCGTTAGTAACAAACAATATCTTATGTCTACTCTCTCCGTGCCGTTGTTGGCCAAAGGCCTCCCCACTAAATCTTCGGTGGGACTCCTAAATAGCATGCATGCATACTTATCCAGCTAACAAACTCCAAGCGATCAAGTCAAATGCCAACGGCAGGGTCACGTGTTGCATGGATACTTATCAAACTAACTGATAGGCTTCACTATTTTTAATCGGTCTGGCCAGCGGAGAGGATACAAACATACGAGTACATGTGTGCAGTCAAGTCATCTACATGTACGTGCTGGTGAGCAACCCAAATAGTCCAGGCCAATCGATCAACTCATACGTGATTATCATGCCTCCCGGTTTTGGGTCCCACTAATAACCATTTTTCCTTGACACAAGTTGTCAGATATTAAGCCATGTATAAAATTCTAAATTGTCCATGTACGTGCGTCCTCTCTGTCTAATACCTGAACCAATATTTTTTTTGCTTCACCCTTGTACATCACTATATATGATTTCCTTTTAACTTGGCAAATGAGAACCATGTTGATATTTTTTTATAGACTTCCAACTATGATTTGAAATTTGTAAACTTGCAAAACCATGGAAAAAATATCATCGAACAAATGCCCCTCGCTAAGTGGAGTTTGAATGCGTAGCGATTCGAACTGCACTTAGCGGCACTAAATTCTGCAATTTTGTAGCATGCTCATATCCTTGTTTGCTAATATAGGCTTCAGTAAGGTAGTATCACAACAAATTGTTTTCTGGAACTTCGGCATTTTATACTTACTCAGTTAAATGTATGTACTGCCTCGTTCTTCTTGAAACTTCACTCAGCACCTATTTCCTTGTATCGCCGACCGATCATGTTCTCCTAACGTACTTGAACCGAACTCATATACAAGCAAATTTTGCATCAAAATGTGTCCCTTTAATTTGCTGACAGGACTTCATTGTCAAAGTGTTGTAGGCCTCAGCGCATGTCCATTCTATAAGCTTGCTACAATATAATTCATGTTTACATATCTATAACAGATGAAACCACGTCGAAGTACATGAAGGGTATGGGTGTTTCATTTCATACGAGTCCCCCATTGTGTCAATATTTGTGACCAAGTGAATAAAAAAGATCGTCTCTTAAACTCGTACTTCACAACAAAAATACATGTCATGTATAGGAGATGATAGAGTCCGGATCATTTGTAAACCACTATTCTTTTAGCAAAGCCGCAACAAAAACCATGCTGCGGTATGCTAAAATAGAGGTCCAATCTCATTTACAAAACTATATTTTTGGCAAAAGCCACGATGAAAAACCATGTCGTGTATATGCCTATATAGAAAGCGAGTCTCATTAGCAAAATACAATGTTTTGGCAAAAGCCACAACGAAAATCCATGTCAGGTATATGCCAAACTAGGGACTCGATTCCATTGCGACCATGACGGTGTCGGCCAATAGGATGACAATGATTTCTGAACCCATGATTCGGTAAAAGCCATGACGAAAATCCATGTCATGTATATGTCATATTGCAACGATGATGGTGCCAGCCAATAGGACAATAAGTATGATTTCTGATCATGTAGTTAGATGGAGCCACAATGAAAATCATTCTCGTGTATATGCCATATTGCGACCATGATGGTGCCAGCCAATTGGATGGTAAATTTGATATCTGAACATGTAGTTCGATAGAGTCACGACGAAAATCCATGTCGTGTATATACCATATTGCGACCATGATGGTGCCAGCCAATAGGACGATAAATCTGAATGGAAGATGTAGTTCGATGATTCACGACGAAGATCCATGTCGTGTATATGCCATATTGCGACCATGATGGTGCCGGCCAATAGGATGGTAAGTCTGATATCTGAACATGTAGTTCGATAGAGTCACGACGAAAATCCATGTCGTGTATATGCCATATTGCGACCATGATGGTGCCAGCCAATAGGACGATAAGGGGAATATTATAATTCTATAGAGCAACATCTCTGTGACCATCTTACTTATATAGTGCCAACAAGAGCTTCAAAACATCAAGAAGTACTTCCATAATTTTTCTTGCGGTGAAAGTACATACTGCACCTCAAGTGATTTATCAACTCCCTTGCGATAGTTACATGCTACAGTGCCAAACATGTTTCTAGTACCATATATGTGTCAGTACCTTTTCTTGCGAGCCACAACGAAAGATCACGCTGCAGCTCAAGATGGTTTTATCAACTCTGTTGTAAATTTCTAGCTGCCATGATGACAACCTGCCGAGTTGGAGGGTTTCAAATTATCACGGGGACCAAACTGCACAGCTCTGCTATTCTCTAAAAAAAGGTCAAGGAAATACCAAGGTGGTAATTCTAGCGAGAATTCGGTAGATTCATACCATTTGCTTGTTTTTGCTGACTATAAATACTTGCGAGTGCAAATATGTAACTGTAGTGCAATGATTGCAAATATTCTGACTTCTAATCGAAGGATTGTTGGTTCGCAATACTATATACTCCTTGTGATATCAAGTCAGCATAATTTATACCAACCAAGCCTCTGTATCACATGCTCCAAATCTGCAAGCAACTCATGTAGTCACATAGCTACTTCGGCTAGCCTTTTGCGGGAACAATTTATCGCATCATCAAGCGCGCAAGAGAGTAGACCACAACTATTATATCAACCTCTCAAATAAGAAACTGCTGCCCCCTACTTGATTCTATTTTAAAGAGCACAATCCTCACATTAAACAAATTTTAAAACACCAAAATTTTGAGGCAATGGCATTTCTCTTGTAAGTTGCCATGTATACAAGCAGATTTGCATATGTTGCGTGGCAATGGTGTATTTCTAAGTGACCCATTTTCCCTGTAAGGTGTACGTGTGGTGCCATCGAGGTGGCCCTACTTGATAGCATGAGTAACTTGTAAGGCATGTTTGCACACCTACTGATTATCTATTTTAAATGGCAACAAGGTGTCATATCCGGAAAGTATTGGCAACAAGCGGCCCTCTGTGTTTTGATACGCCTCTGATTGACTATATGCAGACATAACATGGTCAAATGCTTTTTTTTCAGGAATTGATCAAAGGCCTTATAACTGAGCTATGCCGGAAAATTCTTGAGAGAGAACATCACCATATATGTTTGGGAATCTCCATGGCCTTTGTCATGAGAAAGCTAATACCTTATAGGTGGTTCTTGGGGTTGCTTCAATATAGAATGATCAGATTATGTGGTTGCTCTAGCTGTCTTTTTTTAAAAAAAGGAGGATAACCCCCAGCCTCCCCATCCAGTGATGCAAACAGCCACTTGTGAAAGCATCTAAGAGAAATCAAATATTCTAGCATGTGTTCCTCACATCGGAAAAAAAATGATTGCCAATTCTGTCAGTTTCAGCTACTACTCAGCTTAAATATCATCTTTCGAATCACACGATACCATTATGTTGGTCGGCTTGGTTGTGTAGACGTTTTTTTTTGAAACATGACAATAACATGCACCTACTTCGGAGCGAAAAATATGTCCCATAAGAAGCTCGAGATGTGTCAACTTCAATTAGGAACCAACACTCATAGATGAGGTCATTTTTGACAATTATCTGCTCTATGATATACTACCCTGCTTGTGTACCTGATATCTTGATAGTCTGGCATTCTTGATCAATGTAGAGAACGTGTGATTTCTTTGATGTAGCACTACAAGCTACTGCTCATCTAGGGGGTCATTCAACAACTCAACTGTGTAATCTTATGACCAATAAATTTGATAGCCTGTGATATACCTCAAAGGACAGACACTGTCTATTGAAGACCATTGTACTTCGTGCGGCATACAAACTGAGCTAGCAAAATTAAATTGGGTATAGATAAGTTGTAACTGACAAGATTCTCATACAATATTACCCAAACATGAGTTTCTCCATGACATCATGATGATGCGAGTGTCTCTGCTATGCGAGCAGACCTGTTTATTTGAGCACGCTGTCGGGTCACAAATAACATGGCTATGGGAACAACCACGCTGTCGTGGACCTTACATGAAAACTGCACCGGTGATTTTATATGAAATTTACTGAAAAAATTATGTGACCCAAACATTGTGACAATGATCCTGTTTTCCAAATGTCACCTAAAGGAATTACTAAACAGCTCTGTGGATTCCTTCAATGGAGCCCAAACATCTACATATTCTTCCTAAATGAGCATTAGTGCCCCATAAAAGCTTCAACCTCAGTCTCCTTAAGAATTAGCCTGTAGAATTTCGTCACGTCAGACATGACTATCTGTTTTGCTTGGCTACTTCTGCTAAATTACAAGAAAATATTATGAATCATCTCTTGACTGAACAAATGATCAAAAACTATTGACCACATGTATGAGTATTCTATCTATATCTCAGTAGACTGGGAGTCCCAAAGGCCCCCTCTGATTTGTGTAAGAGAAATTGTGGATGCGAACTGCACAGTCTTGCCTCTACTGCTGTTTGCACTAATTTTTTTAAGAGATCTTCCCAAATGCCTAATCGAATGAAACTTTACATCTCCTGCAGTAATGTGTCTTCTTCACTTAAACAAGCTGAGATCAATCCTTTTTGGGGTTCGCCTCTTAAATTTCGATTACGATGTTGTTAGCCTGTAGTGTCGGATGTAAACTCCACATCGTGTAGATTACACCGCCCGTCGATCTGTCATTTGGCTCACACTGTAGCAAATCTGCACATTTTCTGCCCCTTTTTATTAGTTATAATCTTTTTATTAAGGCACATGTTCCTGGCAATGACTAGGCTCGATTGGTTCATGTGACTCTGTTTCCCAAACGATGATCATGCAACTTGCACTCATACTGCCCTCAATTCAAGAGTCAGACCACTGAATATATTGGTTACATACTGCTGAGCTTATCTTTTTTATTGCTTCTGAATAAACACCAGTGTTCTAACTTCGTACAGACTCTAAAACACTTTCAGTTGAAAAGGCGACAACTCGTCAACTGCTGCCAAAACCCAAGAATAGCAAAGCTGCTCTTCCTTGAAGTCAGAGAAAACTTTATTTTTTTCTCTGATATGAGTAAAACTGAGCATATTTTCTAGCATGAATAATCTGAAATCACACACGTGTATGCTTCTTTCAACCTCCTGTATGCCCTTTTTTTTATTCTGTATGCCCATAGTTGAGGAGACTAAAACAGTTAGTTACCAGATGAAGTCCCACTCCCAGGTGAAGTCCCACTCCCAGGTGCTTTTGTTGAAGGAAATAAGGTTGCCCCTAGTCTAGATAAGAAACTAGCTCCTTAAATCATCAACACTCATAACTAAACCTTTTTTTAATGTCGCTAACAGAGTCACTCCTTGTGCAGAAAACTTCAGATGTCTATGCTACCAGAATCACTCCTTGTGCAAAAAGCTTCAGATGTTTAACTAGCTGACGTTTCCTAGTTGTCTCGGTTTCCTTGCCATGCGAATATCATTGTGTGGTAATCATGAAGTCTCGTACAACATATAAATTCATTGCACAGTAGAGCAGTAATAAGAACCTGCAGTACAACAATACTTACTGAAAACTTGCTTGACAGATAGAGTTATTTCTGAAAAGGGCGACACTGAGCTGACGGATACCCACTCATGTCGTCAAGGCTTATCATACTTCGGAAATTACTAAAAGTTCTGCCCCTACATCTGTTGGTGCTCAGTCTGTTCTGCAAACAACTGAAGATGGTGCAATAATACTTGAGTCGGCCCTTATTTCTGCTCAAAACAAAAACAAACAGTCGTCTCTCCACGGACAAGTACTGGTGCAGAGGCAAATTTGACTCAGCTCGGTACTGAAGAACAAGCTTTTGAAAATTGGTCACTAGTAGATCATGCATCCAGAGATTGGAGTGTAGCCACGATCTTTAAACTGTGTGTAGGAGACTGTTCGTGCAGTGGTTGAAGGACGACATCTCCGATTGATTGATCTCTGAATACCATAAGTCAAAAAACTAATTTTCACGATATATTTTTGCATTTTCTCCACTTGACTACCGCAAGGACTACCAGCTGGCCGATATGATAGAACATGCCCAAGTAGTACTTCGTTCAACTATTAAAATCTGGCCACATTGGCATCAAACATTCAGTGTACAAATGGTCAATTCTAAATACCTGTATTTCTGTGTACACCTTGATTTTACACCAGTTGGGATGCATACATGTTAAGCTGGAAAACGTGGCACAAGATATCTTGCATATCTCTGATCCACCGCATCAATGGTTGGCCAACAAATACATATACATGCCTTCTGATAAAAACTGAGTCGGACAAATATGAGGCAAAATGTCCCCTTGAATAATACTTTCCATACCGCAAATGCTCCTTTTACAATGATTTGCAGGATATGCTATCGATGACCATTGAAGCGCAGCGAAGATGGGAGGAGACTCAGGTCCCACTGGGCGTGCCATTTGTTTTTCGCAAGATAAATATCAAATTTATCCGCATTGGCGTTTTAAGTGTGGGCGTGCCAGTATACGAGTGTATACAAGTAAAAATAAAACAGAGCACACAAAATGATGCGGACAAAACATGTAAATCTTTATTGCTGAAGACATACAAATCTCATTTTACATGCTTTTGGTATAGCATCTGACATACAAAAGACAATTGCATAATTCTCGACTCCTAGGGCCTCGAAAGGACCTCTAGTTAATTACATTCATAGATTCATATCTATGAAAGACCTCCGATTAAGCTGCCTCAAACGGTCATCATCATTATCAAATTCATGGCTTCTGTCTCCAAGGCACAAAACATGCAAGCACTCGATGAGAAACAAAAATTCTCGCCGTGCCAGAAGTTCACGAATGTCATGCACCAATCAAACATGGGATGTAGATCAAGTCTCAAAGAAACAAAATGGATAGTTCGGCCCCGTCGGTCACGAACGTGATGTATCCCGCCTCGTCGGTCAGGAAGTGTATATGAGTTCCGGCCTCGTCAGTCACGGAAGAAAGTGTACTTAGCGTGGACTTGAAGATAAACCCTCGTTTGTTTGGGAAACATAATTCTGCAAAATTTCATCAATGGCATCTTGTTTATTCCGGTGTAGATGGCCACGTCTCTATTAATATTGGATTATCTCATGATGAGAAATCATCCTTTGTATGTCACGTGATCTCCTTGACTCTGTGCTCTAAATGTACATATACGGAACCATGCATGATGTTGGCTTTTATGCAGCTATATTTCTTTCCCTTGTAACTCCACATCTATATACAGTTTTGTCTATCAACATGAATCCATAGCCTTAACCGATGGATAAACCCGAAATGCATGAAAATCACTTGGCCATGAAATGTCTGCGGCGACGATTGAAGTGTCAGGTAGAGCCGCGAGACGTTATAACGTTCCTTTTTTCTTTTTCCATATCAAACCGTACACATCCGTGGCGACGATCTGATAGCCATGTAGAGCCATGGGATGCAATGCCGTTTTTTTCCTCATGTCAGACAGTGAAACACCTATGGCGGCGAGTAGATCGCCATGTAGAGCCACTAGATGCCACCAAACTCTTTTTGTAGATCGGGACATGGAACGTCCGCGGCGACGATTAGATCGCCATGTAAAGCTGCGGGACACCGCTGAATTCTTTTTGTAGATCAAACAATGGAACGTCCGCGGTGACGATTAGATCGCCATGTAGAGCCACGAGACGCCACAAAATTCTTTTTCTAGACCGAGCAATGAAACATCCGCGGCAACGATTAGATCGCCATGTAGAGCCGCGAGACGCCACAAAAGAATGAACGAAGAGAAGAAAAGAAATAAAGGAAATAAGTGATCATATGCAACCTTCATATGATTTACTCACCATGTGGCTTTGCCATCGACGCCGGTCACGGAGGGAAACGCCAGACAAAGAAATGGAGATGGGTGTATATGGAATGGAGGTGATATGAAGTGTGTGTGTGGGTGTGTGCGTGTGTGTTAGTGCTATGGTGAATGGCAGTGAAATGAGCGTGTAAATGGCGTGTGCGTTGCGAGTGAACTCAACCTCCTTCGCAGTCACTGGAGCAGCCTTTTTATAGCATCGTTTCCATCGGTTAGCTATGCGAACAGATAGGAAGATAAGCACAAGAGATTAGCGTCGTCGCAGCTACCGTTAGTAACAAACAATATCTTATCTCTACTCTCTCCGTGCCGTTTTTGGCCAAAGGCCTCCCCACTAAATCTTCGGTGGGACTCCTAAATATCATGCATGCATACTTATCCAGCTAACAAACTCCAAGCGATCAAGTCAAATGCCAACGGCAGGGTCACGTGTTGCATGGATACTTATCAAACTAACTGATAGGCTTCACTATTTTTAATCGGTCTGGCCAGCGGCGAGGATACAAACATACGAGTACATGTGTGCAGTCAAGTCATCTACATGTACGTGCTGGTGAGCAACTCAAATAGTCCAGGCCAATCGATCAACTCATACGTGATTATCATGCCTCCCGGTTTTGGGTCCCACTAATAACCATTTTTCCTTGACACAAGTTGTAAGATATTAAGCCATGTATAAAATTCTAAATTGTCCATGTACGTGCGTCCTCTCTGTCTAATACCTCAACCAATATTTTTTTTTGCTTCACCCTTGTACATCACTATATATGATTTCTTTTTAACTTGGCAAATGAGAACCATGTTGATATTTTTTTATAGACTTCCAACTATGATTTGAAATTTGTAAACTTGCAAAACCATGGAAAAAATATCATCGAACAAACGCCCCTCGCTAAGTGGAGTTTGAATGCGTAGCGATTCGAACTGCACTTAGCGGCACTAAATTCTGCAATTTTCTAGCATGCTCATATCTTTGTTTGCTAATATAGGCTTCAGTAAGGTAGTATCACAAGAAATTGTTTTCTGGAAATTCCGCATTTTATACTTACTCAGTTAAATGTATGTACTGCCTCGTTCTTCTTGAAACTTCACTCAGCACCTATTTCCTTGTATCGCCGACCGATCATGTTCTCCCAACGTACTTGAACCGAACTCATATACAAGCAAATTTTGCATCAAAATGTGTCCCTTGAATTTGCTGACAGGACTTCATTGTCAAAGTGTTGTAGGCCTCAGCGCATGTCCATTCTATAAGCTTGCTACAATATAATTCATGTTTACATATCTATAACAGATGAAACCACATCGAAGTACATGAAGGGTATGGGTGTTTCATTTCATACGAGTCCCCCATTGTGTCAATATTTGTGACCAAGTGAATGAAAAAGATCGTCTCTTAAACTCGTACTTCACAACAAAAATACATGTCATGTATAGGAGATGATAGAGTCCGCATCATTTGTAAACCACTATTCTTTTAGCAAAGCCGCAACGTAAACCATGCTGCGGTATGCTAAAATAGAGGTCCAATCTCATTTACAAAACTATATTTTTGGCAAAAGCCACGATGAAAAACCATGTCGTGTATATGCCTATATAGAAAGTGAGACTCATTAGCAAAATACAATGTTTTGGCAAAAGCCACAACGAAAATCCATGTCAGGTATATGCCAAACTAGGGACTCGATTCCATTGCGACCATGACGGTGTCGGCCAATAGGATGACAATGATTTCTGAACCCATGATTCGGTAAAAGCCATGACGAAAATCCATGTCATGTATATGTCATATTGCAACCATGATGGTGCCAGCCAATAGGACAATAAGTATGATTTCTGATCATGTAGTTAGATGGAGCCACGATGAAAATCCTTGTCGTGTATATGCCATATTGCGACCATGATAGTGCCGGCCAATTGGATGGTAAATTTGATATCTGAACATCTAGTTCGATAGAGTCACGACGAAAATCCATGTCGTGTATATACCATATTGCGACCATGATGGTGCCAGCCAATAGGACGATAAATCTGAATGGAACATGTAGTTCGATGATTCACGACGAAGATCCATGTCGTGTATATGCCATATTGCGACCATGATGGTGCCGGCCAATAGGATGGTAAGTATGATATCTGAACATGTAGTTCGATAGAGTCACGATGAAAATCCATGTCGTGTATATGCCATATTGCGACCATGATGGTGCCAGCCAATAGGACGATAAGGGGAATATTATAATTCTATAGAGCAACATCTCTGTGACCATCTTACTTATATAGTGCCAACAAGAGCTTCAAAACATCAAGAAGTACTTCCATAATTTTTCTTGCGGTGAAAGTACATACTGCACCTCAAGTGATTTATCAACTCCCTTGCGACAGTTACATGCTACAGTGCCAAACATGTTTCTAGTACCATATATGTGTCAGTACCTTTTCTCGCGAGCCACAACGAAAGATCACGCTGCAGCTCAAGATGGTTTTATCAACTCTGTTGTAAATTTCTAGCTGCCATGATGACAACCTGCCGAGTTGGAGGGTTTCACATTATCACGGGGACCAAACTGCACAACTCTGCTATTCTCTAAAAAAAGGTCAAGGAAATACCAAGGTGGTAATTCTAGCGAGAATTCGGTAGATTCATACCATTTGCTTGTTTTTGCTGACTATAAATACTTGCGAGTGCAAATATGTAACTGTAGTGCCATGATTGCAAATATTCTGACTTCTAATCGAAGGATTGTTGGTTCGCAATACTATATACTCCTTGTGATATCAAGTCAGCATAATTTATACCAACCAAGCCTCTGTATCACATGCTCCAAATCTACAAGCAACTCATGTAGTCACATAGCTACTTCGGCTAGCCTTTTGCGGGAACAATTTATCGGATCATCAAGCGCGCAAGAGAGTAGACCACAACTATTATATCAACCTCTCAAATAAGAAACTGCTGCCCCCTACTTGATTCTATTTTAAAGAGCACAATCCTCACATTAAACAAATTTTAAAACACCAAAATTTTGAGGCAATGGCATTTCTCTTGTAAGTTGTCATGTATACAAGCAGATTTTCATATGTTGCGTGGCAATGGTGTATTTCTAAGTGACCCATTTTCCCTGTAAGGTGTACGTGTGGTGCCATCGAGGTGGCCCTACTTGATAGCATGAGTAACTTGTAAGGCATGTTTGCACACCTACTGATTATCTATTTTAAATGGCAACAAGGTGTCATATCCGGAAAGTATTGGCAACAAGCGGCCCTCTGTGTTTTGATACGCCTCAGATTGACTATATGCAGACATAACATGGTCAAATGCTTTTTTTTTTCAGGAATTGATCAAAGCCTTATAACTGAGCTATGCCGGAAAATTCTTGAGAGAGAACATCACCACATATGTTTGAGAATCTCCATGGCCTTTTTCATGAGAAAGCTAATACCTTATAGGTGGTTCTTGGGGTTGCTTCAATATAGAATGATCAGATTATGTGGTTTCTCTAGTTGTCTTTTTAAAAAAAAGGAGGATAACCCCCGGCCTCCCTATCCAGTGATGCAAACAGCCACTTGTGAAAGCATCTAAGAGAAATCAAATATTCTAGCATGTGTTCCTCACATCGGAAAAAAATGATTGCCAATTCTGTCAGTTTCAGCTACTACTCAGCTTAAATATCATCTTTCGAATCACACCATACCAGTATGTTGGTCGGCTTGGTTGTGTAGATGTTTTTTTTAAACATGACAATAACATGCACCTACTGCGGAGAGAAAAATATGTCCCATAAGAAGCTCGAGATGTGTCAACTTCAATTAGGAACCAACACTCATAGATGAGGTCATTTTTGACAATTATCTGCTATATGATATACTACCCTGCTTGTGTACCTGATATCTTGATAGTCTGGCATTCTTGATCAATGTAGAGAACGTGTGATTTCTTTGATGTAGCACTGCAAGCTACTGCTCATCTAGGGGGTCATTCAACAACTCAACTGTGTAATCTTATGACCAATAAATTTGATAGCCTGTGATATACCTCAAAGGACAGACACTGTCTATTGAAGACCATTGTACTTCGTGCGGCATACAAACTGAGCTAGCAAAATTAAATTGGGTATAGATAAGTTGTAACTGACAAGATTCTCATACAATATTACCCAAACATGAGTTTCTCCATGACATCATGATGATGCGAGTGTCTCTGCTATGCGAGCAGACCTGTTTATTTGAGCACGCTGTCGGGTCACAAATAACATGGCTATGGGAACAACCACGCTGTCGTGGACCTTACATGAAAACTGCACCGGTGATTTTATATGAAATTTACTGAAAAAATTATGTGACCCAAACATTGTGACAATGATCCTGTTTTCCAAATGTCACCTAAAGGAATTACTAAACAGCTCTGTGGATTCCTTCAATGGAGCCCAAACATCTACATATTCTTCCTAAATGAGCAT
>NC_041392.1:745150256-745173681 GCF_002162155.2 Triticum dicoccoides | reverse complement strand
TGCTTGTGTACCTGATATCTTGATAGTCTGGCATTCTTGATCAATGTAGAGAACGTGTGATTTCTTTGATGTAGCACTACAAGCTACTGCTCATCTAGGGGGTCATTCAACAACTCAACTGTGTAATCTTATGACCAATAAATTTGATAGCCTGTGATATACCTCAAAGGACAGACACTGTCTATTGAAGACCATTGTACTTCGTGCGGCATACAAACTGAGCTAGCAAAATTAAATTGGGTATAGATAAGTTGTAACTGACAAGATTCTCATACAATATTACCCAAACATGAGTTTCTCCATGACATCATGATGATGCGAGTGTCTCTGCTATGCGAGCAGACCTGTTTATTTGAGCACGCTGTCGGGTCACAAATAACATGGCTATGGGAACAACCACGCTGTCGTGGACCTTACATGAAAACTGCACCGGTGATTTTATATGAAATTTACTGAAAAAATTATGTGACCCAAACATTGTGACAATGATCCTGTTTTCCAAATGTCACCTAAAGGAATTACTAAACAGCTCTGTGGATTCCTTCAATGGAGCCCAAACATCTACATATTCTTCCTAAATGAGCATCAGTGCCCCATAAAAGCTTCAACCTCAGTCTCCTTAAGAATTAGCCTGTAGAATTTCGTCACGTTAGACGTGACTATCTGTTTTGCTTGGCTACTTCTGCTAAATTACAAGAAAATATTATGAATCATCTCTTGACTGAACAAATGATCAAAAACTATTGACCACATGTATGAGTATTCTATCTATATCTCAGTAGACTGGGAGTCCCAAAGGCCCCCTCTGATTTGTGTAAGAGAAATTATGGATGCGAACTGCACAGTCATACCTCTACTGCTGTTTGCACTAATTTTTTTAAGAGATCTTCCCAAATGCCTAATCGAATGAAACTTTACATCTCCTGTAGTAATGTGTCTTCTTCACTTAAACAAGCTGAGATCAATCCTTTTTGGGGTTCACCTCTTAAATTTCGATTACGATGTTGTTAGCCTGTAGTGTCGGATGTAAACTCCACATCGTGTAGATTACACCGCCCGTTGATCTGTCATTTGGCTCACACTGTAGCAAATCTGCACATTTTCTGCCCCTTTTTATTAGTTATAATCTTTTTATTAAGGCACATGTTCCTGGCAATGACTAGGCTCGATTGGTTCATGTGACTCTGTTTCCCAAACGATGACCATGCAACTTGCACTCATACTGCCCTCAATTCAAGAGTCAGACCACTGAATATATTGGTTACATATTGCTGAGCTTATCTTTTTTATTGCTTCTGAATAAACACCAGTGTTCTAACTTCGTACAGACTCTAAAACACTTTCAGTTGAAAAGGCGACAACTCGTCAACTGCTGCCAAAACCCAAGAATAGCAAAGCTGCTCTTCCTTGAAGTCAGAGAAAACTTTATTTTTTTCTCTGATATGAGTAAAACTGAGCATATTTTCTAGCATGAATAATCTGAAATCACACACGTGTATGCTTCTTTCAACCTCCTGTATGCCCTTTTTTTTATTCTGTATGCCCATAGTTGAGGAGACTAAAACAGTTAGTTACCAGATGAAGTCCCACTCCCAGGTGAAGTCCCACTCCCAGGTGCTTTTGTTGAAGGAAATAAGGTTGCCCCTAGTCTAGATAAGAAACTAGCTCCTTAAATCATCAACACTCATAACTAAACCTTTTTTTAATGTCGCTAACAGAGTCACTCCTTGTGCAGAAAACTTCAGATGTCTATGCTACCAGAATCACTCCTTGTGCAAAAAGCTTCAGATGTTTAACTAGATGACATTTCCTAGTTGTCTCGCTTTCCTTGCCATGCGAATATCATTGTGTGGTAATCATGAAGTCTCGTACAACATATAAATTCATTGCGCAGTAGAGCAGTAATAAGAACCTGCAGTACAACAATACTTACTGATAACTTGCTTGACAGATAGAGTTATTTCTGAAAAGGGCGACACTGAGCTGATGGATACCCACTCATGTCGTCAAGGCTTATCGTACTTCGAAAATTACTAAAAGTTCTGCCCCTACATCTGTTGGTGCTCAGTCTGTTCTGCAAACAACTGAAGATGGTGCAATAATACTTGAGTCGTCCCTTATTTCTGCTCAAAACAAAAACAACCAGTCGTCTCTCCACGGACAAGTACTGGTGCAGAGGCGAATTTGACTCAGCTCGGTACTGAAGAACAAGCTTTTGAAAATTGGTCATTAGTAGATCATGCATCCAGAGATTGGAGTGTAGCCACGATCTTTAAACTGTGTTTAGGAGACTGTTCGTGCAGTGCTTGAAGGACGACATCTCCGATTGATTGATCTCTGAATACCATAAGTCAAAAAACTAATTTTCACGATATATTTTTGCATTTTCTCCACTTGACTACCGCAAGGACTACCAGCTGGCCGATATGATAGAACATGCCCAAGTAGTACTTCGTTCAACTATTAAAATCTGGCCACATTGGCATCAAACATTCAGTGTACAAATGGTCAATTCTAAATACCTGTATTTCTGTGTACACCTTGATTTTACACCAGTTGGGATGCATACATGTTAAGCTGGAAAACGTGGCACAAGATATCTTGCATATCTCTGATCCACCGCATCAATGGTTGGCCAACAAATACATATACATGCCTTCTGATAAAAACTGAGTCGGACAAATACGAGGCAAAATGTCCCCTTGAATAATACTTTCCATACCGCAAATGCTCCTTTTACAATGATTTGCAGGATATGCTATCGATGACCATTGAAGCGCAGCGAAGATGGGAGGAGACTCAGGTCCCACTGGGCCTGCCATTTGTTTTTCGCAAGATAAATATCAAATTTATCCGCATTGGCGTTTTAAGTGCGGGCGTGCCAGTATA
The DNA here is from genome assembly GCF_002162155.2 of Triticum dicoccoides. Taxonomy (NCBI): domain Eukaryota; kingdom Viridiplantae; phylum Streptophyta; class Magnoliopsida; order Poales; family Poaceae; genus Triticum; species Triticum dicoccoides. The sequence continues at coordinate 745,170,792 of NC_041392.1, read as the reverse complement.
CGAGTGTATACAAGTAAAAATAAAACAGAGCACACAAAATGATGCGGACAAAACTTGTAAATCTTTATTGCTGAAGACATACAAATCTCATTTTACATGCTTTTGGTATAGCATCTGACATACAAAAGACAATTGCATAATTCTCGACTCCTAGGACCTCGAAAGGACCTCTAGTTAATTACATTCATAGATTCATATCTATGAAAGACCTCCGATTAAGCTACCTCAAACGGTCATCATCATTATCAAATTCATGGCTTCTGTCTCCAAGGCACAAAACATGCAAGCACTCGATGACAAACAAAAATTCTCGCCATGCCAGAAATTCACGAATGTCATGCACCAATCAAACATGGGATGTAGATCAAGTCTCAAAGAAACAAAATGGATAGTTCGGCCCCGTCGGTCACGAACGTGATGTATCCCGCCTCGTCGGTCAGGAAGTGCATATGAGTTTCGGCCTCGTCAGTCACGGAAGAAAGTGTACTTAGCGTGGACTTGAAGATAAACCCTCGTTTGTTTGGGAAACATAATTCTGCAAAATTTCATCAATGGCATCTTGTTTATTCCGGTGTAGATGGCCACGTCTCTATTAATATTGGATTATCTCATGATGAGAAATCATCCTTTGTATGTCACGTGATCTCCTTGACTCTGTGCTCTAAATGTACATATACTGAACCATGCATGATGTTGGCTTTTATGCAGCTATATTTCTTTCCCTTGTAACTCCACATCTATATACAGTTTTGTCTATCAACATGAATCCATAGCCTTAACCGATGGATAAACCCGAAATGCATGAAAATCACTTGGCCATGAAATGTCTGCGGCGACGATTGAAGTGTCAGGTAGAGCCGCGAGACGTTATAACGTTCCTTTTTTCTTTTTCCATATCAAACCGTACACATCCGTGGCGACGATCTGATCGCCATGTAGAGCCACGGGATGCAATGTCGTTTTTTTCCTCATGTCAGACAGTGAAACACCTATGGCGGCGAGTAGATCGCCATGTAGAGCCACTAGATGCCACCAAACTCTTTTTGTAGATCGGGACATGGAACGTCCGCGGCGATGATTAGATCGCCATGTAAAGCCGCGGGACACCGCTGAATTCTTTTTGTAGATCAAACAATGGAACGTCCGCGGTGACGATTAGATCGCCATGTAGAGCCACGAGACGCCACAAAATTCTTTTTCTAGACCGAGCAATGAAACATCCGCGGCAACGATTAGATCGCCATGTAGAGCCGCGAGACGCCACAAAAGAATGAACGAATAGAAGAAAAGAAATAAAGGAAATAAGTGATCATATGCAACCTTCATATGATTTACTCACCATGTGGCTTTGCCATCGACGCCGGTCACGGAGGGAAACGCCAGACAAAGAAATGGAGATGTGTGTGTATGGAATGGAGGTGATATGAAGTGTGTGTGTGGGTCTGTGCGTGTGTGTTAGTGCTATGGTGAATGGCAGTGAAATGAGCGTGTAAATGGCGTGTGCGTTGCGAGTGAACTCAACCTCCTTCGCAGTCACTGGAGCAGCCTTTTTATAGCATCGTTTCCGTCGGCTAGCTATGCGAACAGATAGGAAGATAAGCACGAGAAATTAGCGTCGTCGCAGCTGCCGTTAGTAACAAACAATATCTTATCTCTACTCTCTCCGTGCCGTTGTTGGCCAAAGGCCTCCCCACTAAATCTTCGGTGGGACTCCTAAATATCATGCATGCATACTTATCCAACTAACAAACTCCAAGCGATCAAGTCAAATGCCAACGGCAGGGTCACGTGTTGCATGGATACTTATCAAACTAACTGATAGGCTTCACAATTTTTAATCGGTCTGGCCAGCGGCGAGGATACAAACATACGAGTACATGTGTGCAGTCAAGTCATCTACATGTACGTGCTGGTGAGCAACTCAAATAGTCCAGGCCAATCGATCAACTCATACGTGATTATCATGCCTCCCGGCTTTGGGTCCCACTAATAACCATTTTTTCTTGACACAAGTTGTCAGATATTAAGCCATGTATAAAATTCTAAATTGTCCATGTACGTGCGTCCTCTCTGTCTAATACCTCAACCAATATTTTTGTTTTGCTTCACCCTTGTACATCACTATATATGATTTCTTTTTAACTTGGCAAATGAGAACCATGTTGATATTTTTTTATAGACTTCCAACTATGATTTGAAATTTGTAAACTTGCAAAACCATGGAAAAAATATCATCGAGCAAATGCCCCTCGCTAAGTGGAGTTTGAATGCGTAGCGATTCGAACTGCACATAGCGGCACTAAATTCTGCAATTTTGTAGCATGCTCATATCCTTGTTTGCTAATATAGGCTTCAGTAAGGTAGTATCACAACAAATTGTTTTCTGGAACTTCGGCATTTTATACTTACTCAGTTAAATGTATGTACTGCCTCGTTCTTCTTGAAACTTCACTCAGCACCTATTTCCTTGTATCGCCGACCGATCATGTTCTCCCAACGTACTTGAACCGAACTCATATACAAGCAAATTTTGCATCAAAATGTGTCCCTTTAATTTGCTGACAGGACTTCATTGTTAAAGTGTTGTAGGCCTCAGAGCATGTCCATTCTATAAGCTTGCTACAATATAATTCATGTTTACATATCTATAACAGATGAAACCACATCGAAGTACATGAAGGGTATGGGTGTTTCATTTCATACGAGTCCCCCATTGTGTCAATATTTGTGACCAAGTGAATGAAAAAGATCGTCTCTTAAACTCGTACTTCACAACAAAAATACATGTCATGTATAGGAGATGATAGAGTCCGCATCATTTGTAAACCACTATTCTTTTAGCAAAGCCGCAACGAAAACCATGCTGCGGTATGCTAAAATAGAGGTCCAATCTCATTTACAAAACTATATTTTTGGCAAAAGCCACGATGAAAAACCATGTCGTGTATATGCCTATATAGAAAGCGAGTCTCATTAGCAAAATACAATGTTTTGGCAAAAGCCACAACGAAAATCCATGTCAGGTATATGCCAAACTAGGGACTCGATTCCATTGCGACCATGACGGTGTCGGCCAATAGGATGACAATGATTTCTGAACCCATGATTCGGTAAAAGCCATGAGGAAAATCCATGTCATGTATATGTCATATTGCAACCATGATGGTGCCAGCCAATAGGACAATAAGTATGATTTCTGATCATGTAGTTAGATGGAGCCACGATGAAAATCCTTGTCGTGTATATGCCATATTGCGACCATGATGGTGCCGGCCAATTGGATGGTAAATTTGATATCTGAACATCTAGTTCGATAGAGTCACGACGAAAATCCATGTCGTGTATATACCATATTGCGACCATGATGGTGCCAGCCAATAGGACGATAAATCTGACTGGAACATGTAGTTCGATGATTCACGACGAAGATCCATGTCGTGTATATGCCATATTGCGACCATGATGGTGCCGGCCAATAGGATGGTAAGTCTGATATCTGAACATGTAGTTCGATAGAGTCACGATGAAAATCCATGTCGTGTATATGCCATATTGCGACCATGATGGTGCCAGCCAATAGGACGATAAGGGGAATATTATAATTCTATAGAGCAACATCTCTGTGACCATCTTACTTATATAGTGCCAACAAGAGCTTCAAAACATCAAGAAGTACTTCCATAATTTTTCTTGCGGTGAAAGTACATACTGCACCTCAAGTGATTTATCAACTCCCTTGCGACAGTTACATGCTACAGTGCCAAACATGTTTCTAGTACCATATATGTGTCAGTACCTTTTCTCGCGAGCCACAACGAAAGATGACGCTGCAGCTCAAGATGGTTTTATCAACTCTATTGTAAATTTCTAGCTGCCATGATGACAACCTGCCGAGTTGGAGGGTTTCACATTATCACGGGGACCAAACTGCACAGCTCTGCTATTCTCTAAAAAAAGGTCAAGGAAATACCAAGGTGGTAATTCTAGCGAGAATTCGGTAGATTCATACCATTTGCTTGTTTTCGCTGACTATAAATACTTGCGATTGCAAATATGTAACTGTAGTGCAATGATTGCAAATATTCTGACTTCTAATCGAAGGATTGTTGGTTCGCAATACTATATACTCCTTGTGATATCAAGTCAGCATAATTTATACCAACCAAGCCTCTGTATCACGTGCTCCAAATCTGCAAGCAACTCATGTAGTCACATAGCTACTTCGGCTAGCCTTTTGCGGGAACAATTTATCGCATCATCAAGCGCGCAAGAGAGTAGACCACAACTATTATATCAACCTCTCAAATAAGAAACTGCTGCCCCCTACTTGATTCTATTTTAAAGAGCACAATCCTCACATTAAACAAATTTTAAAACACCAAAATTTTGAGGCAATGGCATTTCTCTTGTAAGTTGTCATGTATACAAGCAGATTTGCATATGTTGCGTGGCAATGGTGTATTTCTAAGTGACCCATTTTCCCTGTAAGGTGTACGTGTGGTGCCATCGAGGTGGCCCTACTTGATAGCATGAGTAACTTGTAAGGCATGTTTGCACACCTACTGATTATCTGTTTTAAATGGCAACAAGGTGTCATTTCCGGAAAGTATGGGCAACAAGCAGCCCTCTGTGTTTTGATACGCCTCTGATTGACTATATGCAGACATAACATGGTCAACTGCTTTTTTTTTAGGAATTGATCAAAGGCCTTATAACTGAGCTATGCCGGAAAATTCTTGAGAGAGAACATCACCACATATGTTTGAGAATCTCCATGGCCTTTGTCATGAGAAAGCTAATACCTTATAGGTGGTTCTTGGGGTTGCTTCAATATAGAATGATCAGATTATGTGGTTGCTCTAGCTGTATTTTTTTTTAAAAAGGAGGATAACCCCCGGCCTCCCCATCCAGTGATGCAAACAGCCACTTGTGAAAGCATCTAAGAGAAATCAAATATTCTAGCATGTGTTCCTCACATCGGAAAAAAATGATTGCCAATTCTGTCAATTTCAGCTACTACTCAGCTTAAATATCATCTTTCGAATCACACCATACCATTATGTTGGTCGGCTTGGTTGTGTAGACGGTTTTTTTTTGAAACATGACAATAACATGCACCTACTGCGGAGCGAAAAATATGTCCCATAAGCAGCTCGAGATGTGTCAACTTCAATTAGGAACCAACACTCATAGATGAGGTCATTTTTAACAATTATCTGCTATATGATATACTACCCTGCTTGTTTACCTGATATCTTGATAGTCTGGCATTCTTGATCAATGTAGAGAACGTGTGATTTTTTTGATGTAGCACTACAAGCTACTGCTCATCTAGGGGGTCATTCAACAACTCAACTGTGTAATCCTATGACCAATAAATTTGATAGCCTGTGATATACCTCAAAGGACAGACATTGTCTATTGAAGACCATTGTACTTCGTGCGGCATACAAACTGAGCTAGCAAAATTAAATTGGGTATAGATAAGTTGTAACTGACAAGATTCTCATACAATATTACCCAAACATGAGTTTCTCCGTGACATCATGATGATGCGAGTGTCTCTGCTATGCGAGTAGGCCTGTTTATTTGAGCATGCTGTCGGGTCACAAATAACATGGCTATGGGAACAACCACGATGTCGTGGACCTTACATGAAAACTGCACCGGTGATTTTATATGAAATTTACTGAAAAAATTATGTGACCCAAACATTGTGACAATGATCCTGTTTTCCAAATGTCACCTAAAGGAATTACTAAACAGCTCTGTGGATTCCTTCAATGGAGCCCAAACATCTACATATTCTTCCTAAATGAGCATCAGTGCCCCATAAAAGCTTCAACCTCAGTCTCCTTAAGAATTAGCCTGTAGAATTTCGTCACGTCAGACGTGACTATCTGTTTTGCTTGGCTACTTCTGCTAAATTACAAGAAAATATTATGAATCATCTCTTGACTGAACAAATGATCAAAAACTATTGACCACATGTATGAGTATTCTATCTATATCTCAGTAGACTGGGAGTCCCAAAGGCCCCCTCTGATTTGTGTAAGACAAATTGTGGATGCGAACTGCACAGTCGTGCCTCTACTGCTGTTTGCACTAATTTTTTTAAGAGATCTTCCCAAATGCTTAATCGAATGAAACTTTACATCTCCTGCAGTAATGTGTCTTCTTCACTTAAACAAGCTGAGATCAATCCTTTTTGGGGTTCACCTCTTAAATTTCGATTACGATGTTGTTAGCCCGTAGTGTTGGATGTAAACTCCACAACGTGTAGATTACACCGCCCGTCGATCTGTCATTTGGCTCACACTGTAGCAAATCTGCACATTTTCTGCCCCTTTTTATTAGTTATAATCTTTTTATTAAGGCACATGTTCCTGGCAATGACTAGGCTCGATTGGTTCATGTGACTCTGTTTCCCAAATGATGACCATGCAACTTGCACTCATACTGCCCTCAATTCAAGAGTCAGACCACTGAATATATTGGTTACATACTGCTGAGCTTATCTTTTTTATTGCTTCTGAATAAACACCAGTGTTCTAACTTCGTACAGACTCAAACACTTTCAGTTGAAAAGGCGACAACTCGTCAACTGCTGCCAAAACCCAAGAATAGCAAAGCTGCTCTTCCTTGAAGTCAGAGAAAACTTTATTTTTTTCTCTGATATGAGTAAAACTGAGCATATTTTCTAGCATGAATAATCTGAAATCACACACGTGTATGCTTCTTTCAACCTCCTGTATGCCCTTTTTTTATTCTGTATGCCCATAGTTGAGGAGACTAAAACAGTTAGTTACCAGATGAAGTCCCACTCCCAGGTGAAGTCCCACTCCCAGGTGCTTTTGTTGAAGGAAATAAGGTTGCCCCTAGTCTAGCTAAGAAACTAGCTCCTTAAATCATCAACACTCATAACTAAACCTTTTTTTAATGTCGCTAACAGAGTCACTCCTTGTGTAGAAAACTTCAGATGTCTATGCTACCAGAATCACTCCTTGTGCAAAAAGCTTCAGATGTTTAACTAGCTGACATTTCCTAGTTGTCTCGCTTTCCTTGCCATGCGAATATCATTGTGGGCTAATCATGAAGTCTCGTACAACATATAAATTCATTGCGCAGTAGAGCAGTAATAAGAACCTGCAGTACAACAATACTTACTGAAAACTTGCTTGACAGATAGAGTTATTTCTGAAAAGGGCGACACTGAGCTGACGGATACCCACTCATGTCGTCAAGGCTTATCGTACTTCGGAAATTACTTAAAGTTCTGCCCCTACATCTGTTGGTGCTCAGTCTGTTCTGCAAACAACTGAAGATGGTGCAATAATACTTGAGTCGGCCCTTATTTCTGCTCAAAACAAAAACAACCAGTCGTCTCTCCACGGACAAGTACTGGTGCAGAGGCGAATATGACTCAGCTCGGTACTGAAGAACAAGCTTTTGAAAATTGGTCACTAGTAGATCATGCATCCAGAGATTGGAGTGTAGCCACGATCTTTAAACTGTGTTTAGGAGACTGTTCGTGCAGTGGTTGAAGGACGACATCTCCGATTGATTGATCTCTGAATACCATAAGTCAAAAAACTAATTTTCACGATATATTTTTGCATTTTCTCCACTTGACTACCGCAAGGACTACCAGCTGCACGATATGATAGAACATGCCCAAGTAGTACTTCGTTCAACTATTAAAATCTGGCCACATTGGCATCAAACATTCGGTGTACAAATGGTCAATTCTAAATACCTGTATTTCTGTGTACACCTTGATTTTACACCAGTTGGGATGCATACATGTTAAGCTGGAAAACGTGGCACAAGATATCTTGCATATCTCTGATCCACCGCATCAATGGTTGGCCAACAAATACATATACATGCCTTCTGATAAAAACTGAGTCGGACAAATACGAGGCAAAATGTCCCCTTGAATAATACTTTCCATACCGCAAATGCTGCTTTTACAATGATTTGCAGGATATGCTATCGATGACCATTGAAGCGCAGCGAAGATGGGAGGAGACTCAGGTCCCATTGGGCGTGCCATTTGTTTTTCGCAATATAAATATCAAATTTATCCGCATTGGCGTTTTAAGTGCGGGCGTGCCAGTATACGAGTGTATACAAGTAAAAATAAAACAGAGCACACAAAATGATGCGGACAAAACTTGTAAATCTTTATTGCTGAAGACATACAAATCTCATTTTACATGCTTTTGGTATAACATCTGACATACAAAAGACAATTGCATAATTTTCGACTCCTCGGGCCTCGAAAGGACCTCTAGTTAATTACATTCATAGATTCATATCTATGAAAGACCTCCGATTAAGCTGCCTCAAACGGTCATCATCATTATCAAATTCATGGCTTCTGTCTCCAAGGCACAAAACATGCAAGCACTCGATGAGAAACAAAAATTCTCGCCATGCCAGAAATTCATGAATGTCATGCACCAATCAAACATGGGATGTAGATCAAGTCTCAAAGAAACAAAATGGATAGTTCGGCCCCGTCGGTCACGAACGTGATGTATCCCGCCTCGTCGGTCAGGAAGTGTATATGAGTTCCGGCCTCGTCAGTCACGGAAGAAAGTGTACTTAGCATGGACTTGAAGATAAACCCTCGTTTGTTTGAGAAACATAATTTTGCAAAATTTCATCAATGGCATCTTGTTTATTCCGGTGTAGATGGCCACGTCTCTATTAATATTGGATTATCTCATGATGAGAAATCATCCTTTGTATGTCACGTGATCTCCTTGACTCTGTGCTCTAAATGTACATATACTGAACCATGCATGATGTTGGCTTTTATGCAGCTATATTTCTTTCCCTTGTAACTCCAGATCTATATACAGTTTTGTCTATCAACATGAATCCATAGCCTTAACCGATGGATAAACCCGAAATGCATGAAAATCACTTGGCCATGAAATGTCTGCGGCGACGATTGAAGTGTCAGGTAGAGCCGCGAGACGTTATAACGTTCCTTTTTTCTTTTTCCATATCAAACCGTACACATCCGTGGCGACGATCTGATCGCCATGTAGAGCCACGGGATGCAATGCCGTTTTTTTCCTCATGTCAGACAGTGAAACACCTATGGCAGCGAGTAGATCGCCATGTAGAGCCACTAGATGCCACCAAACTCTTTTTGTAGATTGGGACATGGAACGTCCGTGGCGACGATTAGATCGCCATGTAAAGCCGCGGGACACCGCTGAATTCTTTTTGTAGATCAAACAATGGAACGTCCGCGGTGACGATTAGATCGCCATGTAGAGCCACGAGACGCCACAAAATTCTTTTTCTAGACCGAGCAATGAAACATCCGCGGCAACGATTAGATCGCCATGTAGAGCCGCGAGACGCCACAAAAGAATGAACGAAGAGAAGAAAAGAAATAAAGGAAATAAGTGATCATATGCAACCTTCATATGATTTACTCACCATGTGGCTTTGCCATCGACGCCGGTCACGGAGGGAAATGCCAGACAAAGAAATGGAGATGTGTGTATATGGAATGGAGGTGATATGAAGTGTGTGTGTGGGTGTGTGCGTGTGTGTTAGTGCTATGGTGAATGGCAGTGAAATGAGCGTGTAAATGTCGTGTGCGTTGCGAGTGAACTCAACCTCCTTCGCAGTCACTGGAGCAGCCTTTTTATAGCATCGTTTCCATCGGCTAGCTATGCGACCAGATAGGAAGATAAGCACAAGAGATTAGCGTCGTCGCAGCTGCCGTTAGTAACAAACAATATCTTGTCTCTACTCTCTCCGTGCCGTTGTTGGCCAAAGGCCTCCCCACTAAATCTTCGGTGGGACTCCTAAATATCATGCATGCATACTTATCCAGCTAACAAACTCCAAGCGATCAAGTCAAATGCCAACGGCAGGGTCACGTGTTGCATGGATACTTATCAAACTAACTGATAGGCTTCACAATTTTTAATCGATCTGGCCAGCGGCGAGGATACAAACATACGAATACATGTGTGCAGTCAAGTCATCTACATGTACGTGCTGGTGAGCAACTCAAATAGTCCAGGCCAATCGATCAACTCATACATGATTATCATGCCTCCCGGTTTTGGGTCCCACTAATAACCATTTTTCCTTGACACAAGTTGTCAGATATTAAGCCATGTATAAAATTCTAAATTGTCCATGTACGTGCGTCCTCTCTGTCTAATACCTCAACCAATATTTTTTTTTGCTTCACCCTTGTACATCACTATATATGATTTCTTGTTAACTTGGCAAATGAGAACCATGTTGATATTTTTTATAGACTTCCAACTATGATTTGAAATTTGTAAACTTGCAAAACCATGGAAAAAATATCATCGAACAAATGCCCCTCGCTAAGTGGAGTTTGAATGCGTAGCGATTCGAACTGCACTTAGCGGCACTAAATTCTGCAATTTTGTAGCATGCTCATATCCTTGTTTGCTAATATAGGCTTCAGTAAGGTAGTATCACAACAAATTGTTTTCTGGAACTTCGGCATTTTGTACTTACTCAGTTAAATGTATGTACTGCCTCGTTCTTCTTGAAACTTCACTCAGCACCTATTTCCTTGTATCGCCGACCGATCATGTTCTCCCAACGTACTTGAACCGAACTCATATACAAGCAAATTTTGCATCAAAATGTGTCCCTTTAATTTGCTGACAGGACTTCATTGTCAAAGTGTTGTAGGCCTCAGCGCATGTCCATTCTATAAGCTTGCTACAATATAATTCATGTTTACATATCTATAACAGATGAAACCACATCGAAGTACATGAAGGGTATGGGTGTTTCATTTCATACGAGTCCCCCATTGTGTCAATATTTGTGACCAAGTGAATGAAAAAGATCGTCTCTTAAACTCGTACTTCACAACAAAAATACATGTCATCTATAGGAGATGATAGAGTCCGCATCATTTGTAAACCACTATTCTTTTAGCAAAGCCGCAACGAAAACCATGCTGCGGTATGCTAAAATAGAGGTCCAATCTCATTTACAAAACTATATTTTTGGCAAAAGCCACAATGAAAAACCATGTCGTGTATATGCCTATATAGAAAGCGAGTCTCATTAGCAAAATACAATGTTTTGGAAAAAGCCACAACGAAAATCCATGTCAGGTATATGCCAAACTAGGGACTCGATTCCATTGCAACCATGACGGTGTCGTCCAATAGGATGACAATGATTTCTGAACCCATGATTCGGTAAAAGCCACGACGAAAATCCATGATGGTGTCAGCCAATAGGACAATAAGTATGATTTCTGATCATGTAGTTAGATGGAGCCACAATGAAAATCCTTGTCATGTATATGCCATATTGCGACCATGATGGTGCCAGCCAATTGGATGGTAAATTTGATATCTGAACATGTAGTTCGATACAGTCACAACGAAAATCCATGTCGTGTATATACCATATTGCGACCATGATGGTGCCAGCCAATAGGACGATAAATCTGAATGGAACATGTAGTTCGATAATTCACGACGAAGAACCATGTCGTGTATATGCCATATTGCGACCAATATGGTGCCAGCCAATAGGATGGTAAGTCCGATATCTGAACATGTAGTCCGATAGAGTCACGACGAAAATCCATGTCGTGTATATGCCATATTGCGACCATGATGGTGCCAGCCAATAGGACGATAAGGGGAATATTATAATTCTATAGAGCAACATCTCTGTGACCATCTTACTTATATAGTGCCAACAAGAGCTTCAAAACATCAAGAAGTACTTCCATAATTTTTCTTGCGGTGAAAGTACATACTGCACCTCAAGTGATTTATCAACTCCCTTGCGACAGTTACATGCTACAGTGCCAAACATGTTTCTAGTACCATATATGTGTCAGTACCTTTTCTCGCGAGCCACAACGAAAGATGACGCTGCAGCTCAAGATGGTTTTATCAACTCTGTTGTAAATTTCTAGCTGCCATGATGACAACCTGCCGAGTTGGAGGGTTTCACATTATCACGGGGACCAAACTGCACAGCTCTGCTATTCTCTAAAAAAAGGTCAAGGAAATACCAAGGTGGTAATTCTAGCGAGAATTCGGTAGATTCATACCATTTGCTTGTTTTTGCTGACTATAAATACTTGCGAGTGCAAATATGTAACTGTAGTGCAATGATTGCAAATATTCTAACTTCTAATCGAAGGATTGTTGGTTCGCAATACTATATACTCCTTGTGATATCAAGTCAGCATAATTTATACCAACCAAGCCTCTGTATCACGTGCTCCAAATCTACAAGCAACTCATGTAGTCACATAGCTACTTCGGCTAGCCTTTTGCGGGAACAATTTATCGCATCATCAAGCGCGCAAGAGAGTAGACCACAACTATTATATCAACCTCTCAAATAAGAAACTGCTGCCCCCTACTTGATTCTATTTTAAAGAGCACAATCCTCACATTAAACAAATTTTAAAACACCAAAATTTTGAGGCAATGGCATTTCTCTTGTAAGTTGTCATGTATACAAGCAGATTTGCATACGTTGCGTGGCAATGGTGTATTTCTAAGTGACCCATTTTCCCTGTAAGGTGTACGTGTGGTGCCATCGAGGTGGCCCTACTTGATAGCATGAGTAACTTGTAAGGCATGTTTGCACACCTACTGATTATCTGTTTTAAATGGCAACAAGGTGTCATATCCGGAAAGTATTGGCAACAAGCGGCCCTCTGTGTTCTGATACGCCTCTGATTGACTATATGCAGACATAACATGGTCAAATGCTTTTTTTTCAGGAATTGATAAAAGGCCTTATAACTGAGCTATGCCGGAAAATTCTTGAGAGAGAACATCACCACATATGTTTGAGAATCTCCATGGCCTTTGTCATGAGAAAGCTAATACCTTATAGGTGGTTCTTGGGGTTGCTTCAATATAGAATGATCAGATTATGTGGTTGTTTTAGCTGTATTTTTTTTAAAAAAGGGGGATAACCCCGGCCTCCCCATCCAGTGATGCAAACAGCCACTTATGAAAGCATCTAAGAGAAATCAAATATTCTAGCATGTGTTCCTCACATCGGAAAAAAATGATTGCCAATTCTGTCAGTTTCAGCTACTACTCAGCTTAAATATCATCTTTCGAATCACACCATACCATTATGTTGGTCGGCTTGGTTGTGTAGATGTTTTTTTTGAAACATGACAATAACATGCACCTACTGCGGAGCGAAAAATATGTCCCATAAGTAGCTCGAGATGTGTCAACTTCAATTAGGAACCAACACTCATAGATGAGGTCATTTTTGACAATTATCTGCTATATGATGTACTACCATGCTTGTGTACCTGATATCTTGATAGTCTGGCATTCTTGATCAATGTAGAGAACGTGTGATTTCTTTGATGTAGCACTACAAGCTACTGCTCATCTAGGGGGTCATTCAACAACTCAACTGTGTAATCTTATGACCAATAAATTTGATAGCCTGTGATATACCTCAAAGGACAGACACTGTCTATTGAAGACCATTGTACTTCGTGCGGCATACAAACTGAGCTAGCAAAATTAAATTGGGTATAGATAAGTTGTAACTGACAAGATTCTCATACAATATTACCCAAACATGAGTTTCTCCATGACATCAAGATGATGCGAGTGTCTCTGCTATGCGAGCAGGCCTGTTTATTTGAGCATGCTGTCGGGTCACAAATAACATGGCTATGGGAACAACCACGCTGTCGTGGACCTTACATGAAAACTGCACCGGTGATTTTATATGAAATTTACTGAAAAAATTATGTGACCCAAACATTGTGACAATGATCCTGTTTTCCAAATGTCACCTAAAGGAATTACTAAACAGCTCTGTGGATTCCTTCAATGGAGCCCAAACATCTACATATTCTTCCTAAATGAGCATCAGCGCCCCATAAAAGCTTCAACCTCAGTCTCCTTAAGAATTAGCCTGTAGAATTTCGTCACGTCAGACGTGACTATCTGTTTTGCTTGGCTACTTCTTCTAAATTACAAGAAAATATTATGAATCATCTCTTGACTGAACAAATGATCAAAAACTATTGACCACATGTATGAGTATTCTATCTATATCTCAGTAGACTGGGAGTCCCAAAGGCCCCCTCTGATTTGTGTAAGAGAAATTGTGGATGCGAACTGCACAGTCGTGCCTCTACTGCTGTTTGCACTAATTTTTTTAAGAGATCTTCCCAAATGCCTAATCGAATGAAACTTTACATCTCCTGCAGTAATGTGTCTTCTTCACTTAAACAAGCTGAGATCAATCCTTTTTGGGGTTCACCTCTTAAATTTCGATTACGATGTTGTTAGCCCGTAGTGTGGGATGTAAACTCCACATCGTGTAGATTACACCGCCCGTCGATCTGTCATTTGGCTCACACTGTAGCAAATCTGCACATTTTCTGCCCCTTTTTATTAGTTATAATCTTTTTATTAAGGCACATGTTCCTGGCAATGACTAGGCTCGATTGGTTCATGTGACTCTGTTTCCCAAACGATGACCATGCAACTTGCACTCATACTGCCCTCAATTCAAGAGTCAGACCACTGAATATATTGGTTACATACTGCTGAGCTTATCTTTTTTATTGCTTCTGAATAAACACCAGTGTTCTAACTTCGTATAGACTCTAAAACACTATCAGTTGAAAAGGCGACTACTCGTCAACCGCTGCCAAAACCCAAGAATAGCAAAGCTGCTCTTCCTTGAAGTCAGAGAAAACTTTATTTTTTTCTCTGATATGAGTAAAACTGAGCATATTTTCTAGCATGAATAATCTGAAATCACACACGTGTATGCTTCTTTCAACCTCCTGTATGCCTTTTTTTTATTCTGTATGCCCATAGTTGAGGAGACTAAAACAGTTAGTTACCAGATGAAGTCCCACTCCCAGGTGAAGTCCCACTCCCAGGTGCTTTTGTTGAAGGAAATAAGGTTGCCCCTAGTCTAGGTAAGAAACCAGCTCCTTAAATCATCAACACTCATAACTAAACCTTTTTTTAATGTCGCTAACAGAGTCACTCCTTGTGCAGAAAACTTCAGATGTCTATGCTACCAGAATCACTCCTTGTGCAAAAAGCTTCAGATGTTTAACTAGCTGACATTTCTTAGTTGTCTCGCTTTCCTTGCCATGCGAATATCATTGTATGGTAATCATGAAGTCTCGTACAACATATAAATTCATTGCGCAGTAGAGCAGTAATAAGAACCTGCAGTACAACAATACTTACTGAAAACTTGCTTGACAGATAGAGTTATTTCTGAAAAGGGCGACACTGAGCTGACGGATACCCACTCATGTCGTCAAGGCTTATCGTACTTCGGAAATTACTAAAAGTTCTGCCCCTACATCTGTTGGTGCTCAGTCTGTTCTGCAAACAACTGAAGATGGTGCAATAATACTTGAGTCGGCCCTTATTTCTGCTCAAAACAAAAACAACCAGTCGTCTCTCCACGGACAAGTACTGGTGCAGAGGCGAATTTGACTCAGCTCGGTACTGAAGAACAAGCTTTTGAAAATTGGTCACTAGTAGATCATGCATCCAGAGATTGGAGTGTAGCCACGATCTTTAAACTGTGTTTAGGAGACTGTTCGTGCAGTGGTTGAAGGACGACATCTCCGATTGATTGATCTCTGAATACCATAAGTCAAAAAACTAATTTTCACGATATATTTTTGCATTTTCTCCACTTGACTACCGCAAGGACTACCAGCTGCACGATATGATAGAACATGCCCAAGTAGTACTTCGTTCAACTATTAAAATCTGGCCACATTGGCATCAAACATTCGGTGTACAAATGGTCAATTCTAAATACCTGTATTTCTGTGTACACCTTGATTTTACACCAGTTGGGATGCATACATGTTAAGCTGGAAAACGTGGCACAAGATATCTTGCATATCTCTGATCCACCGCATCAATGGTTGGCCAACAAATACATATACATGCCTTCTGATAAAAACTGAGTCGGACAAATACGAGGCAAAATGTCCCCTTGAATAATACTTTCCATACCGCAAATGCTCCTTTTACAATGATTTGCAGGATATGCTGTCGATGACCATTGAAGCGCAGCGAAGATGGGAGGAGACTCAGGTCCCACTGGGCGTGCCATTTGTTTTTCGCAAGATAAATATCAAATTTATCCGCATTGGCGTTTTAAGTGCGGGCGTGCCAGTATACGAGTGTATACAAGTAAAAATAAAACAGAGCACACAAAATGATGCGGACAAAACATGTAAATCTTTATTGCTGAAGACATACAAATCTCATTTTACATTCTTTTGGTATAGCATCTGACATACAAAAGACAATTGCATAATTCTCGACTCCTAGGGCCTCGAAAGGACCTCTAGTTAATTACATTCATAGATTCATATTTATGAAAGACCTCCGATTAAGCTGCCTCAAACGGTCATCATCATTATCAAATTCATGGCTTCTGTCTCCAAGGCACAAAACATGCAAGCACTCGATGAGAAACAAAAATTCTCGCCATGCCAGAAATTCACGAATGTCATGCACCAATCAAACATGGGATGTAGATCAAGTCTCAAAGAAACAAAATGGATAGTTCGGCCCCGTCGGTCACGAACGTGATGTATCCCGCCTCGTCGGTCAGGAAGTGTATATGAGTTCCGGCCTCGTCAGTCACGGAAGAAAGTGTACTTAGCATGGACTTGAAGATAAACCATCGTTTGTTTGAGAAACATAATTTTGCAAAATTTCATCAATGGCATCTTGTTTATTCCGGTGTAGATGGCCACGTCTCTATTAATATTGGATTATCTCATGATGAGAAATCATCCTTTGTATGTCACGTGATCTCCTTGACTCTGTGCTCTAAATGTACATATACTGAACCATGCATGATGTTGGCTTTTATGCAGCTATATATCTTTCCCTTGTAACTCCAGATCTATATACAGTTTTGTCTATCAACATGAATCCATAGCCTTAACCGATGGATAAACCCGAAATGCATGAAAATCACTTGGCCATGAAATGTCTGCGGCGACGATTGAAGTGTCAGGTAGAGCCGCGAGACGTTATAACGTTCCTTTTTTCTTTTTCCATATCAAACCGTACACATCCGTGGCGACGATCTGATCGCCATGTAGAGCCACGGGATGCGATGCCGTTTTTTTCCTCATGTCAGACAATGAAACACCTATGGCGGCGAGTAGATCGCCATGTAGAGCCACTAGATGCCACCAAACTCTTTTTGTAGATCGGGACATGGAACGTCCGCGGCGACGATTAGATCGCCATGTAAAGCCGCGGGACACCGCTGAATTCTTTTTGTAGATCAAACAATGGAACGTCCGCGGTGACGATTAGATCGCCATGTAGAGCCACGAGACGCCACAAAATTCTTTTTCTAGACCGAGCAATGAAACATCCGTGGCAACGATTAAATCGCCATGTAGAGCCGCGAGACGCCACAAAAGAATGAACGAAGAGAAGAAAAGAAATAAAGGAAATAAGTGATCATATGCAACCTTCATATGATTTACTCACCATGTGGCTTTGCCATCGACGCCGGTCACGGAGGGAAACGCCTGACAAAGAAATGGAGATGTGTGTGTATGGAATGGAGGTGATATGAAGTGTGTGTGTGGGTCTGTGCGTGTGTGTTAGTGCTATGGTGAATGGCAGTGAAATGAGCGTGTAAATGGTGTGTGCGTTGCGAGTGAACTCAACCTCCTTCGCAGTCACTGGAGCAGCCTTTTTATAGCATCGTTTCCGTCGGCTAGCTATGCGAACAGATAGGAAGATAAGCACGAGAAATTAGCGTCGTCGCAGCTGCCGTTAGTAACAAACAATATCTTATCTCTACTCTCTCCGTGCCGTTGTTGGCCAAAGGCCTCCCCACTAAATCTTCGGTGGGACTCCTAAATATCATGCATGCATACTTATCCAGCTAACAAACTCCAAGCGATCAAGTCAAATGCCAACGGCAGGGTCACGTGTTGCATGGATACTTATCAAACTAACTGATAGGCTTCACAATTTTTAATCGGTCTGGCCAGCGGCGAGGATACAAACATACAAGTACATGTGTGCAGTCAAGTCATCTACATGTACGTGCTGGTGAGCAACTCAAATAGTCCAGGCCAATCGATCAACTCATACGTGATTATCATGCCTCCCGGTTTTGGGTCCCACTAATAACCATTTTTCCTTGACACAAGTTGTCAGATATTAAGCCATGTATAAAATTCTAAATTGTCCATGTACGTGCGTCCTCTTTGTCTAATACCTCAACCAATATTTTTTTTGCTTCACCCTTGTACATCACTATATATGGTTTCTTTTTAACTTGGCAAATGAGAACCCTGTTGATATTTTTTTATAGACTTCCAACTATGATTTGAAATTTGTAAACTTGCAAAACCATGGAAAAAATATCATCGAACAGGGATAAGGTAGGGTTAGTAGTAGCGCAGGCATGAGAAAGCGCTACAGCTAAGGAGAATAGCAGTAGCGCCGTAAGGCATAAGGCGCTACTGCTATAACTAGCTGGACGGCGAGGTCATGGCAATGGGAGCAGCAGCACGGTTTAGAGATGATGCGCTACTGCTATTTTCTATTCAGCAGCGTGTTTTCCGGGAACGCGCTGCTGCTAAATAGCAGTAGCGTCGTATTTTGAAGAGCGCTGCTGGTAATATTCTGTGTATAAGGTTTTCCCTAGTAGTGCGTGGCAGGCTTTACCACCGGACTAAAAGTATCTCCATAGTCAATCCTGTGCTGTTGAGTGAAACCACGAGCAACAAGACGAGCTTTGTGCTTATCAGTAGACCCATCCGGACGATGCTTGGTTTTGAAAATCCACTTGCAGCCCACAACATTGACACCAGGTGGCCGAGGCACCAACACCCAGGTATTAGTGAGACGGAGAGCAGCAAACTCCTAAGACATGGTGGTGCGCCAGGAAGGTTCACCCAAGGCATCACCATGGGAAACCGGTGCGGCGAAGAAGGCACGACGATGGGATTCATACCGAACCGTACCATCAGTGTAAGACTTCTCCTTGCGTGTATGATCTCATTGCCGGGTAACAATAGCGTGCCCCAGAACTGCATCGCCGGTAGAAGGAGACGGCGGCGAAGAGGGCTCGGCCAGAGGTGTCGCGGCTGAGGGGGCCTCAGCGACAGGCGACACGGGCCGAGGTATGACCGGGCGCTGGGCCGGCCCAGGCGAAGACGGCGACCCGGGTGACGCACCGGGCGAGGGTGGCGACCCCGGCGCGATAGGCGAGGGCCCCGGCCCGGGTGACGCACTCGGCGAGGGTGGCGACCCAGTCGCGACTGCGGGCTCGCAAGCTGGAGAGGTCGCCGTGCCTACCTCGAGCGGCGTGACATGCACGTGAGGAGCATGCACGTCGATCACGTCAGGAGACGGCGAAGCAGCAACTGGTACCTGAGGAGAACAGAGAGCAACATCGCCTGGAGAAGACAAGTTACGTGACAAATAGGACAAGTCACATGTAACCAAATGGACATCCGGAACCGGTTCATCGGACGGAAAAGTGAGGGCATGTTCAAGGGAAACGGGATCAACCGAGACGCCGGAGTTGGAGTACGGAAACGCAGTCTCGTTGAAAACAACGTAACAAGAGATGTATATCCGACCTGTGGTACGGTCAAGACACTTATAGCCTTTATGCAGAGGACAATAGCCAAGAAAAACGCACATCTCGGAACGGAACTCAAGCTTGTGAGCATTGTACTTGCGAAAGGCTAGGCCAGCAAGCACACCCGAAAATCTGAAGGGAGGAGTAGTTGGGCTGAACGTGAAACTGACGGAACAAAGGAGTGTCCTTGGAGAACCGGAGTGGGCATACGGTTGATGAGGTAACATGCCGTAAGAAAAGCCTCATCCCAAAACCGAAGTGGGAGAGAGGAGTGCGCAAGCAAGGCTAGACCAGTCTCGACCAAATGACGGTGTTTGCGCTCGGCAATACCGTTTTGCTGAGAGGTATGTGGACAGAATACACAGTGAGAGATGCCCGTGCGCTGAAAATATCGATGGAGTTTGTGGTATTCACCAACCCAACCAACCCAGTCTGACTGAACGACCTTGATTTTACAATCCAAAAGGCATTCGGCATGAGCCTGAAAATTATACAAAACTTGCTCAACATCAGACTTGTGTTTGAGCAAATAAATCCAGGTAAAACGCGTGTAGTCATCAATAAAGCTAACACAATACTTGTACCCTCCCGATGAAGCAAGAGCGGGACCCCAAACATCTTAATGTATTAATTCAAGAGGTACAGTAGTGACATGAGACGAAGTAGAATAAAGTAGCTGATGATGCTTAGCACGCTAACAGGCATCACAAACTAAGGATGAATTATTAGAAATAGAACACGGAAGTTCATGACTCCATACAATGGAAGTAACCACATTATTTGTAGGATGACCAAGACGTTGATGCCACTGCGATGAGGAAACTCGAACACCGGAGGAGGCACAGCGAGACGATGAAGATGACGC